>NC_056731.1:1940717588-1940781529 GCF_019279795.1 Protopterus annectens
ATCCACAATCCTGGACCATCCCCGGAGTTACCTCTACAGAATTACCCTTGGTTAGGAAGCTGCCTCAGAATGAGTTAGTAGCTAAATCAACTATCAAAGTTTAAGTCCTACAGTGTAACCACTGGAGGAGACCTCTAACAGTCCCTTTAGAAATGGCATTATGGAAGAGGGCTGAAGGGAGAAATGTCAATGGATGGATATGAATGAAAGGATCTTGTACTATGGTGGTTACCGTATCTTATTCATCTCCTCCAACTAATCTGACAGCTGGGTCAGTATCTCAGCTACAAAAAAAGTGTGGAATCATCCAAGGAGACCCTTTCAGGATAATGCTTCTGAATGTCAAAATAGCATTGATTTTGTACTGCATGGAAAATGTGTGCAACACAGACCAGGCCGCAGCAACACAGACTGCATCCACTGACAAGCTTCATAAGAAAGCTGCAGAAATAGCAACACACCCCATTGAATGAACTTTGGGTCTGCATAGCAAAGGAGGGTTGTGTGTACAGTCAGAAAGTTACATGACTACAGTGACTTTAAATTTTAGCAAGTACAGTTGTGTACATCTCCCATAAATGCAGATGATAGAGTGTATTCACTGTTGCAGTCATCACACTTAGGTTATCTGCCTTCAGGTAGCCCTCAGTCGGCCTGAACACCAGAGACTTAGTATTTCTGCATCAGTTGCTGTCACTTCAGGACTGATGTCAGGTCGTCAAGGGTATAAAAACAGGCAGCCGACGCCATTTCATCAGTTTTTCTTGCCCCAAATGTCAGGAGCCTCCCAAATAGGGAGCTAAGTTATGGTGGGAAAAACACCACCAGTAAAAAAGTAAATATCAATAGCTCTGTAAGGGGTGAATAATAAGAGAGAGAGAGAGAGAGAGAGAGACAAGCGAGGGCTGGAGGGTGGGACACCAGTACTGCAACAGTGAATACACTATAACATCTACATTTATGGTAAATATACAAAACTGCACTATGTTCGTGTTTCACTGTTGTAGTCATCACACTTGGGCTGAATCCCAAAGATGAAGAAAGGGTGGAGGCAGTCAAGAAGAGTTGGGGCTGGCTGGCCTGCTGCTGCAAAACCTGCCCTGGATTTGTAAAAGATAGGCAGGTGGTAATGCTTGGTTAAGATGCGTACAGAACTCCAGGTAAGCAGCTTCCAGAATGTCCCTGATAGGGACTCCCCTGAGGAATGCTGTAGAGGTAGAAGTTGCCCTAGTGGAATGTGTTCTGACCCCGAGGGTTGGTTTCCCAAGATGCTTGTAGCAGAAATGGATACAGCGTGCTATCCATTTGGAAATTGTTTGTTTTGAAATGGCCTTGCCCTCTGCCTCGGGTGCAAAACTGACTATTAACTGGTCAGATTTCCTGAAGGGCTTAGTCCTAGCAATGTAGAATCTGAGCGGTATGTGCACGTCCAAGGAGTGCAGGATCCTTTCCCCCTTTATTTTGGGGATTAGGGAAGATGTATGGCAAATGGATAGATTGGTTGAGAGCCACACTGAACACCGCTTTAGGCATAAAGTAAGGGTTAGTCCTGAGGGAGACCGTGTCAGCATGAAAAATAATGAAGGGTTCCACAGCCATAAGTGCTTGTACCTCAGACACTCTTCTAGCTGAAGTGATGGCCAGAAGCAAGGCTGTTTTCCAAGAGAGGAATTTTAACTATGCTGACACTGCAGGCTCTAAAGGGGGGGGGGGGAGTTTTTCCAGTAAGAAGTTAAGGGGTGGATGCTCTACTTGGTGGCCTTAAGTTGTTTGCCCCTCTCAGGAACTGCTTGATGAGAGGGTGAGAGAAGAGAGGTGGGCTCAGTGTTGTAATGAGCCGAGATGGCAGAGGCATGGATCTTAATGGAGGAGAAGGATAGGCCTCTGTGGAGTAGATCTGCTAGGTAATCCAGGTTGAGAGGTAAGGAGGGTAGTGCTGTGTCCTCTCCTTTAGATTGAATCCAGGAACAATACCTTTTCCACTTAGCATAGGATTTCCTTGTACTGGTTCTTCTGGCTTCAAGAATGACGTCCAGCACTTGCTTGCTTAGGCCGGTCACTTGGGGAGAATTCAAGGAATAAGCCAGGCTGAAAAATTCAGGGTTTGCAGTTGTGAATAAAAGTCAAAGCGGCCCGCACCAGAGAGTGACCATGATTTATTATGGCATAACCAGAAGAATCAGACCGGTTTCAGTCCCATGGCCTTCCTCAGTGATACAGCACTGACAAATACAAAATACTTTATATAGCATTCCTAATTAGTTAATTAAGACAAAGTATTTAAAGACACAGTATCCTAACAAGGAGATTAATATGTATAGAACCAACTTTCTAATAAATGTACAGATGATCATTCAAACCAGGGGAAATAGCCCCCTTCCTAATTTTCTAATCCAACCCCTCTCTATTATTTAATATTCCATGCCATCCCATTTTGTTGGATCTATCGCCCCATATTTTATCAATAATCATGAAGCGAAATTTCGCTGTTTTGTGATTCAACACGTTTATATAGAGCATTCGTCAGACATAAATTTCTAATGTCACTAAGATATTCTGACATTCTAATCCTGAATAGTCTGGACGACTGTCCCACATAAAAGGCGGAGCAAGAACAGGTGTCCAAATAGACCACCCAATCCACTCCACAATTTCATAAATTTTTAATGTTATACACCCTGCAGGGGATAGATACAACAAAATGGGATGGCATGGAACATTAAATAATAAAGAGAGGGATTGGATTATAAAATTTGTGGGGCTATTTTCCACTGGTTTGAATGACCATCTGCAAATTTATTACAAAGTTGGTTGTATACATATTAAACCCCTTGTAAGGATACTGTATCTTTAAATACTTGCTTGTCTTAATTAACTAATTAAGAATGCTATATAAAGTATTTTGTATTTGTCAGTGCTGTATCACTGAGGAAGGCCATGGGGCCGAAACCGGTCTGATTCTTCTGGTTATGCCATAATAAATCGTATATATATTCACTCTGGTGCTGGCCTCTTTGTTGACTTTTATATATTTTTTTGGCCTTTTGCACCTGCCTTACGTGCGTGTACGTTGTGTTGGAATTTCTGCAGTTACGGATGCAAGATCTACCCCCCCCCCCACTGCTGAGTGAGGAGGATGGGGATTTGGGGTAAGTGCCAAGGTGGCACCGGTGACAGAATGTGCAGTAGTGGGTACCAGTGCTGGCGTACCCAGTCCAGCTCACTCAGGATTGCCCTTGGTCTGTCCTATCTTGAGTAATATTCTTGGGAGAAGAGGCAGAGTGGGGAATGCATAAATAGAGAGGTTTACCCACTGGAAGGATAGGGCATCCACTTTCCAGGTCCTGTTGAGATGCACTGGTGCAGAATTTGCTGAGCTGGTGATTGCAAGGGGAGGCAAAGAGATCCATCTCTGGGGTCTCCCATTTCTGAATCAGAAGGTTGAAGGTGCTGGGCTCTAACTGCCACTCGTGTGGGTCTAGGAGATTTTTGCTTAAGTCGTCTGCCAATGAATTTTGTTTGCCTGGCAGGAATTGAGCTTGCAGATGGACCTGCATGTCCAAGGATGTGTTCCACAGGGCCATGGCTAGCCTGCAGAGTGGGTAAGAATGAGTTCCCCCCTACTTGTTGATTACCACATAACTGTGGTGCCTTTTTATTAGCAGGTGTCCTGGTGAGAGTAGGGATCTGCACAGCTAGCATTTATATCTGGTTGATGTGCAGATGAACTTGACTTGGGCTCCAACGGCCCTGAATGCACTTGCCGTCCATGTGTGCCCCCCAGGCATAGTCTGTTGAGTCTGTGGTTAGGGTCTGGGCAGCGTAGGGTTGAGTAAAGGACAGTCCTTTGTTGTGGTTGCATGCTGTTGCCAACCAAAGAAACTCTGTCCTTAGACAGAGTATGACAGGAATGACGGTTTCCAGGTCCTAAGAATGTTGGCACCAAAGACTTTTCAAGTACCACTGAAGTTTGCTCATATCATATGGAATTAGTAGAATGCAAAAGGCCATGAACCCTAGGGCTTGCTCGATTTTCCTTGCGGATAGCTGGGTTCTGGTGGCCAATAAAGTCTGTCAGATAGGCTTGTTTTTGTGGAGGGATGAATGCCATCTGGGATGCTGTGTCCAAGCTTGCTCCCAGGAATACATTCTTTTGACTGGGGAAAAGTTTTGATTTCTTTTTGATGATGGTGTACCTCAAGGAGGTTAGAAGATTTTTTTTTATAAATGTCAGTTGCTGTAACAGCATTTCCTGACTGTCTGCCTGAATCAGGCAGTCATCCAAGTACAGGTAAATTTGAATATTTCTCCGTCTACAGTAAGAAATGGCTGAAGCCAGGCATTTTGTGAATACTCTGGGAGTGGTGGATAAGCCAAAGGGAAGTGCAGAGTACTGATAATGCATAGATCCTGCCCTGAAGCAAAGATATTTCCTACATGACTCCCTTATAGGGATGTGCAGATAGGTTTCTTTTAAGTCTAGGGCGACTAACTAGGCACCTTTGGCTAGCATAGGTAGAAGCTGCTGCAGGGTGAGCATTTTGTATTTTGATACCATCAGGAAGGTGTTGAGAGTAGAAAGATCTAGGATTGGGCGCCATGTGTCCTCTTTTTCTGGCTACCAGGAAAAGTCTGGAATAGAATCCTTGACCCATCTATTCCGCAGGAACAGGCAAAATTGCCCTTAGAGAACAGGGATTGAACTTGTTTTTTGTGCCTCTGCCCACTGGTTTGGAGTAAGGTCTGGGAACCCTTTTGGGGTTGGCAGTGAGTCGAAGTAGAATTTGTACCCCTGGGATACAGTGTTGAGGACCAATCAGTCTTTGGTGATGGACATCCAGCTTTTTCCATGAAGGGCAAGTTTTCCTCTTAGGGGCACAAGCAGCTGGGCAGAGGCGGGGAGTGGAGTTAGGTCTTACCGTAGGGAGGTGGCTTAGCAATCCCTCCTTTTGGGGGGGGGGGGGGGCACTCCATTGCTTGGATTTCTGAATACCCTGAGGCTGTAGTCTGGGTGGTCCATTTCCCCGGATCTAGTTTGAGATGGCTTGGAGGGGCAGGAAAGGACCAGTGTTTCGAGAGGCAATGTCTACTGAATCTAGGAGGCTGCACTTGTAAGAATTCTTTAACCATCTGCATAGATTTAGCTTTTTCTTCCATCTTTTTAAGAACCTCTTCTGCTCTGGTGCCAAACAGATCGTCCTTCTTCAAAGGAGCGTCTAATAACTTTGATTTGACATAGTCTGGCAAGGTCTGCTACTTAAACCAAACATGTCTTCTCAGTACAGTTCTGTACATTTACCATAAATGTAGATGTTAGAGTGTATTCACTGTTGCAGTCATCACATTTGGGTTATCTGCTTGCAGTAGCCCTCAATCAGCCTGATTATCAAAGTCTTTGGTCCTGCATCGGTTGCTGTCTCATCTTCCATGACGTCACGTAGTCAGGGGTACAAAGCATGCAGCCAACGTCATTACATCAGTTTTTCTTGCCCCAAATGTCAGATGCCCCCATAATGGGAAGTAATTCTATACAAGGTTACACCTCCAACAAAAAAGCAAATACACCAAAAAGCTTTAAGCACAATAAACAAGAATAGAGATATAGTTAATAGAAGTCAGAGGGCTGGAGGGATAGTAACCAGGACTGCAACAGTGAATACACTTGGACATCTATATTTATGGTAAGTGTACACAACTGTACAATGTTCTTCGTGTTTCACTATTGCAGTCATCACATTTGGGTAGATTCCCAAAGCTCAGGTTGGGAAGAGGAATTTAGATACCATTAGGACTAGCTATAAGGCCCTGCAAGACTGCAGTGGCAAAGCCAGCTCTGGATTTAGACAAAATTGGCAAATGATAATGCTTGGTGAAAGTATGTACAGAACTCCAGGCAGCAGCTTCTAGGATGTCCCTGGTAGGGATGCCTCTGAGAAAGGCTGTAGAGGTAGATGCAGCCCTGGTTGAGTGGGGTCTGATCCCCTGTGGGATAGGTTTTCCATGGTGCTTACAGCAGAAATAAATGCAATGGCCTACCCATTTAGAAATGGTTTGCTTAGAAATAGCCTTCCCCTCTGCCACTGCAGCAAATGCCACCAGCAGTTTTTCAGATTTCCTTTGAGGTTTAGTCCTGTCCAAGTAGAATCTAAGTTGTCTGTGCACATCTAAGGAGTGCAGTATCCGTTCCCCTTCATTCTATGGATTAGGAAAGAAGGCTGGCAAATGAATGGACTGATTAAGAGCCACACTGGATACCACCTTGGGCATGAAGGATGGATTGGTTCTGAGGGACAGCCTGTCAGCATGAAAGATGATGAAAGGCTTCACTGCCATAAGGGCATGAAATTCAGATACCCTTTCTTGCTGAAGTGATTACTACAAGGAAGGCTGTTTTCCAAGAAAGAAATTTTAAATCTGCAGTAGCAGCTGGCTTGAAAGGAGGAAGAGTGAGTTTCTCCAAGACAAAGTTAAGGTCCCAGGCTGGGGTTGGAGCTCTCCTGGGTGGTCTTAAATTTTTGGCCCCTCTGAGGAACTGCTGGAGCAGAGATGCGAGAAGAGGGAAGGTTCTGTGTTATAATGTGCTGAAATGGCTGAGGCATGAATTCTGATGTAGGAAAACGACAGGCCCTTGTGAAGCATCTTAGTTAAGTATTGTAAAATCTGAGGTAAATTGGGTGTTGCTGTGCTCATCCCTTGAGATTGGTTCCAGGCACAGAATCTTTTCCATTTTTCGGCATAAGATTTTCTAGTACTAGGCCTCCTTGCCTCTAAAATGATATCTATCACTGGTTTACTGAGGGATGGTAAGGGAGAAATTAGGTAATTAGCCAGGCTGCTAGGTTCAGTGTTGGAAGCTGAGGGTGCAGAATCTGGTTCTCCTGCTGAGACAACAGGGAAGGAGTCTGAGGCAGGTGCCATGGCGCAAACCGTGACACACGGCGCAAGATGGGGTACCAGTGTTGGCGTGGCCAGTCTGGTGCAATCAAAATCATCCTTGGTTTGTCCTGTTTGATCTTTAGTAGTACTTTGGAGAGCAGAGGCAGAGGGGGGAAGGCATAGACCGATAGGTTTTTCCAGCTGAAGGACACGGCATCCACTTTCCAAGCTTGTTTGTGGGTAGTCCTTGTGCAAAATTTGTCCAATTGGTAGTTCTGGGGGGAGGCAAACATATCTATATCTGGACTCATCCATTTGCTTGTCAACATGTTGAAAATCCTTTCTTCCAGTTTCCACTCACATGGGTCCATGATGTTTCTTCTTAGTCCATCTGCCAGTGTATTTAATTTCTCTGGCAGGAATTGAGCCTGTAGATGCACTTGGTAGCTCAAGGTTGTGTTCCACAATGCCATGGCTAGTCTGCAGAGGGGGAAAGAATGTCCGCCCCCCTGCTTGTTTATGTACCACATAACAGTGGTGTTGTCCGTCTCTACCTTTAGTTGCCCTGGAAGAATGTGGTCCTTGAAGATTGTCAGAATATTCTGCACAGCTTTCTTTTTGATTGATATGCAGGTGCATTTGACTTGGGTTCCATTTGCCCTGAATGCACTTCCCTACCAGGTGAGTCACCCATGCATAGTCTGATGCGCCTGTTGCTAGGGTTTGGGCAGCAGGGGGTAGTGTGAATGGTAGTCCCTTGTTTAGGTGGCAGGCCTCTGCCCACCAAAGGAAGTCTATGCATAGGCAAGGTATGATAGGGATCATTGCTTCTAGATCCTGAGAATGTTGACACCATAGGCTTTTCAGATACCATTGCAGCTTCCTCATATGCAGTCTTGCATATGGAATTAGAGGAATGCAGGAGGCCATGAACCCCAAGGCTTGCAGTATTTCTCTTGCAGACAGCAGGGTTTTTGTGGCCACTTGTTTGAACTAGTTGTCAAATGAATTTGTTTCTCTGACGTGAGGAAAGCCATCTGGGAAGCTGTATTCAAGCTTGCTCCCAGGAATATAATTTGTTGACCGGGTAACCAGGTGTGATTTCTTGTCGTTTATGGTGTACCCCAGAAAAGTTAGCACCCTTTGTACAAAGGGGTATATAAGTATCTCCTAGCTTTCTGCCTGAATTAGACAGTCGTCCAGGTATGGGTATATTTGAATATTTCTTTGCCTGCAAAATGCTAAAACTGGGGTTAGGCACTTTGTGACTACCCTGGGCGCCAAAGGGCAGTGCAGAAAAATGATAGTGTGTGTAGCCTGCTTTGAAGTGTAGGTATCTTCTGCAAGATTCCCTGATCTAGTGTTGCCAACCAGGCATCTTTGCCTAGCATAGGAAGCAACTGGCGAAGAGTCAGCATCTTGAATTATGGAATCACCAAAAAGGTGCTTAGAGTAGAGAGGTCCAGGATAGGATGCCATGAATTGTCTTTTCTGAGTAACAGGAAAAGTCTTGAGTAGAAACCTTGGCCCTTTTCCTCTTCTGGTACCAAATGAATAGCCCCCATTCTTGAGAGAGAAAGTACTTGCTTTTGGGTCTCTGCCCACTGATTTGGGGGTAGATCTGGCCAACCGCTTGGTGCTGGCAATGAGTGGAAGTGCAATCTGTAACTCTGGGACACTATATTTAAAACCCATTTGTCCTGGGTAATGAGTTCCCAGTTCTTTGCATGAAGAGCAATCTTCCCCCCTAAAGGGGCAGCCAGTTGACAAGTGCTTGGAAGTTTTTAAAAGAAGTCATTGAGACAGTTTACCATATGGGGAAGCTTTATTGCCCCCAGATTTGGAAGTGGAGGTCCCCCACTACTTAGTCCTGTGAGTACCTTGGGACTGCAGCCTGGGAGCTCTACTGGATCTGGGTTTGGAACGAGGAGGTCTGAAGAGGCAGGAAAGGACCAATTCTTGGAAGGCCAATGCCTGCTAAATCTTGGAGATTGTATTTGTAAAAAAATCTAACAGTTGCATAGATTTAGTCTTTTCTTCCATCTTTTTAAGAACTTCTTCTGCCTTGTTGCCAAACAGGCAGTCCTGGTTTAGGGGAGCATCCAGTAATTTTGCTTTAACATGATCTGTTAGGGACTGCTCCTAAAGCCAAGCATGTCTTCTAAGTACAGACCCAGTTACAGCAGCCCTGCAAGATGCCTCAAGAGACTCAAAACCACGTTGCAAAGTATGTTTTCCAACTTATTCAGCTGAATGCAATAAATCCTGTAAATCCTTATTTTCAGCACAATCAGGAATCATCACTGTCTGTTTAAGCAATCCAATAATATGCTGCTGATACTTTAACATATAAAACTGGCAGTTTAAGGCCCTAATGGTCAAAGTTGCAGAAGTGTAAATCTTTTTACCCCATCTATCCAGCACCCTGGAGTCTCCATCAGAGGGGGTAGGATTTTTGGCAGTAGTAGCTTTAATGCCCTTGGGCCCCTGTGAAATGGTCACAGGATCCGCAGAAGGATTTTTAAAAAGGAAATTGTGAGCGTCTGTGACCCTGTAATACCCATCAGGTTTCCTGGGAGCAGGAAGTAAAGAGTCAAGGCCAAGCTAGATTCTGAAAATGCATCATCAAGAAAGTCTAGTACAGGAGGCATGGCTAAAGGCCTGTGGTGGGGCAGGAGTAAGAAATCCCTAAAGATCTTTTTAGAATCAGAGAATTAGTGACTTTCCCAACGAAAATGCTTCCTGAGAGCATGCAAGACTTCACTAAAAGAGAAATCCTCTGGGGGCGAAGCAGAGGGAATAGAATCCTCATCAACAGAATCCTCATAGGTAGATAAGGGTAAATTCTGGTCATCAGAAGAAACAGAATATTCAGAATCCTGGTTAGAAGTATCATAAACTATCTCAGTCCTAGGTCTCTTGAAGGGGGAAGGCTGGCTTCCCCCGATTAAAGTAATAAGATCTTCAGCCATTCTTATCATTTGTTTTTTAGGCATAGAGGCCTGACCATGCGGTCTGGGTGTCAGTTTTCTAGGCATGGTTCAAGATTTAGGCCATGAAGAAGAAGATGGCGTCCGTTTAATACGCAAGTCAGTAGGCCAGAATACACTCTCAGAAGCCGGTGCCTGCACAGTGGCTCCGGACTCATCCAAGGTGGAGACATCTGCAGGTTCCACAGTTGGAGCATCTCACAGCATACCGGACTCCGTATGGGTCTCAGTAGAGGCCTGCGAATGAGAAGTAGTGGGTATCAGGGGTTGCGAAAGCCCATCACTGAGTACCTGTGAACTGGCAACTGGCTTAGGAGAAGTGTCACCAGCAGCTTTGGACCTAGGAGGCCTGTCTCAGTCTTCATCTTTGCATTTTTTCAGAATGTCGGTAATTGGATGGCTGATCGAAGACATATCAGGATAATTGAACCGAGCACCAAAATATTTAGAAGTGTAAATATACCAGCGGATAGTTCATTGTTTAAATAAGGCACAAAACCGACAGCAAGGAAAGTCGAGGTCTGGGCCTAGGCAAGTAATACAGTACGAATGAAAATCTTTGAGGTATTTGCTTTCCAGAAGTAATGCAATTATTTACTTTTATTGGCATTGGTTAAGAGCAAGAAAAAGTTTCCCCAACAGGGTACTTATCTTTTAGTTGAAGACTTCGGTTCTGAAACTCGAAAAAGAAAATTTCAGGAGTCGGCCAACCGGCACTTGTGAAAGTACACTTGTGTACACTTACCATAAATGTAGATGTTAGAGTGTATTCACTGTTGCAGTCATTACATTTGGGTAATCTGCTGGCAGGATGCCCTCAGTCGGCCTGATTAAAGTCTTGGGTCCTGCGTCGGTTATTGGCCCTTCTTTCATGATGTCAGGGTGTCAGGGGTATAAAACATGCAGCCAACGCCATTACATCAGTTTTTCTTGCCCCAGATGTCAGGTGCCCCCCCAAATGGGGAGCAAAATATATGTATATATACATATATATGTATATAATTTAAATGACAAAAAATATACCTCCAAACAAAAGCAAATACTTTTACTATGCTTAAAAGACTTTTTGATGTAAGCAGAGGTATAGAAAGAGAAACAGGGGGCTGGAGGGTGGGTAACTAGGACCGCAACAGTGAAAACACTCTAACATCTACATTTATGGTAAGTGTACACAACTGTACTATGTTCTTCGTGTTGCACTGTTGCAGTCATTACATTTTGGTAGAATCCCAACGCTATGGTTGGGAGAATGGATTTATACAGCATTAGGAGCAGCTATAAGGCCTTGCAGGACAGCAGTGGCAAAAGCCTGCTCTGGATTTAGAGAAGAGAGGTAAATGGTAATGATTGGTGAACGTATGAATTGAGCTCCAGGTAACAGCTTCTAGAATGTCTCTGGTAGGAACCCTTCTGAGAAAAGCTGAAGAAGTACATGCAGCCCTGGTGGAATGAGACCTGATCCCCTTAGTGACAGGTTTACCATGGTGCATATAGCAGAAATTAATATCATGGCTTATCCATTTGGAAATAGTCTGCTTTGAAATAACCTTTCCCTCTGCACCTGCAGCAAATGCCACCAGTAATTGCTCAGGTTTTCTTAGAGATTTTGTCCTGTTTAAGTAGAATCTTAGTTGTCTGTGCACATCCAATCAATGCAGAATCCGCTCACCCTTGTTCTGTGGATTTGGGAAAAAAGTTGGCAAATGAATGGTCTGATGAAGGGTCACATTAGATACCACTTTAGGCATAAAGGATGGATTGGTCCTGAGAACCAACCTATCTGGGTAAAAGATAATGAAAGGTTCCACTGCCATAACAGCCTGTAGTTCTGAAATCCTTCTAGCTGAAGTGACTGCTAAAAGAAAAGCTGTTTTCTAAAAGAGAAAGTTTAGGTCTGCAGTAGCAGCTGGCTCAAAAGGAGGTAGAGTGAGTTTTTCCAAAACAAAATTGAGGTCCCATGCAGGAGTTGGTGCTCTCCTGGGAGGACTTACATTTTTGGGCCCTCTGAGGTACTGCTTTAGCACAGGATGAGAAAAAGAGGGGAGGCTCTGTGTTGTAATGAGCTGAAATGGCAGAGGCATGGATGTTTATGGAAGAAAAAGATAGGCCCTTGTGAAGCACCTCAGTTAAGTATTGCAGAATCTGAGGAATATTGGGCATTGCTGTGTTTATTCCTTGCGCTTGATTCCAGGCACAGAATCTTTTCCATTTGTCAGCATAAGATTTTCTAGTACTAGGCCTTCTAGCCTCCAAAATGACATCCATCACAGGTTTGCTGAGGGATGCTAAGGAAGAATTTAGGTGATTACCCAAGCTGCAAGATTCAAAGTTTGGAGCCGAGGGTGCAGAATTTGGTTGTTCTGAGACAGTAAGGAAGGTGTCTGAGGCAGGTGCCATGAAGAGATTTGTGACAGACTGGGTAGGAGTGGGTACTAGTGCTGGCGAGGCCAGTTTGGAGCAATAAAAATCATTTTTGGTTTGTCCTGTTTGACTTTTAGAACTCTGAAGAGTAGAGGCAGAGGGGGAACGGCATAGAGTGATAGGTTTGCCCAGCTAAAGGACAGAGCCTCCACTTTCCTGGCATTCTTGTGAGGAGTTCTTGTGCAAATTTTGTCCAACTGGTAGTTCTGGGGTGAGACTAAAGGATCTAGGTCTGGGCTCCTCCATTTGTGTGTCAACATGTTGAAAATCCATGGTTCCAGTTTCCATTCGTGTGGGTCCATGAGATTTCTGCTTAGTTCGTCTGCCAAAACATTCAGCTGTCCTGGCAGGAATTGAGCTTGCAGATGTATTTGATAGCTCAAGGCCATGTTCCACAATGCCATGGCTATTTTGCAGAGTGGGTAGGAATGTGTACCCCCCCCCCCCGCTTGTTTGTGTTCCACATAACTGTGGTGTTGTCCATCTTTACCATTAGTTGCCTTGGATGAAGGTAGTCCTTGAAGGCTGTCAAGTGCATTCTGTACAGCTATCATTTCTTTTTAATTGATATGAAAGTGTATTTGATTTGGGCTCCATTTGCCCTGAATGCACTTCCCTGCCAGATGAGCCCCCCATGCATAGTCTGATGCGTCTGTAGTTAGGGTTTGAGCAGCAGGGGATGGTGTGAATGGCAGTCCCTTATTTTGGTGGCAGGCCTCTGCCCACTATAGGGACTCTAGTTGCAGGCAAAGAATGATAGGAATCCTTGTTTCCAGGCTGTGACAATGTTGACTCCATAAACTTAAGTACCACTATAGTTTCCTCATATACAGTCTTGCATACAGAATTAGAAGAATGCAGGAGGCCATGAACCCCAAGGCTTGCAGTATTTGTCTTGCAGATAGCAGGGTTTTTGTGGCTACCTGTTTGAAGTAAGTCACTAAATCAAGTTGCTTTTCTGGCGTAAGGAAAGCCATCTGGGCAGTTGTATTTACAGCTTACGGGTGTAGCAATGGGTACTCCCCATAGCTAACACCTATGCCAACATAGCACTGTATGAGTGGGAAAAACGTGCAATACTTAGTGAAATAAATGAGATGAATATAAATGTTAAATTTTCTAAGAGGTTTGTGGATGATTGTTTTTTGCTTTGGGGCGGTTCCTTATTGGAATTGAATGATTATGTAATGTATCTTAATGAAACAACTGAATTCCTGAGGTTTAAAATGACAGCATCGGAACAAAGCATAAACTATCTGGATGTACATTTGTATAAAAATGGAGATAGGCTAGAATCCACAATATGTAAGAAAGAGGTAGATGCCTATAGATATATTAAGAGAAAGTATGCATGCCCCCTCATACGTTTAAGGGTACTTTAAAGGCTCAATTAATAAGAACTAGTAAGTTGAATACCGTGGATATTAATTTTGAAGAACAAGCTAAAGAAATGATGCAGGAATTCCAGAGAAATGGCTATCCGACATGTGTTATTAACAAGGTTTATAATGACGTAGTGAATGGGAGAGCAAATAAATATAAACCTGTTTTTTAGTGGAGAGTCACACTGTAGTGGAGTATCAAGATGTGGGAATAAAATGGTTAGATATCTCACCACATTTAATTTGAATACTGATGCCGTACGTAATATAGTGGAGAAAAATTGGCCAATCTTAATGGCCATGCCCGAGATAAGGTTAATAGTAGGTGATAGGCCATCTTATGCCTATAGGAATTCAGAAACTCTAAAGCAAAAACTCTGCTATAAAGATTTTAGGCAGAAAAACATACAGCTTCAAAGAAGAGCAGGTACAATAAAATGTTATAATTGTACCTGCTGTGATGATTTATATGAAGGTGAGCACAGTTTCATGCACCCCATCAATGAAGAAGTTTATAATATTAAAGCTCTAACTAATTGTAATGAAAAGTACAGTTTTGTACCTACCATAAATGTAGATGTTCGAGGATTCCATTGCTGCAGTCCTGACTATTGGGGTATAGTCCGCGTCCCAGTCGGCCCGAATACCAGAGTATAAGGCTGACGTCGGTCAGGCGCGTGGACGTAACGATCAGGGTACTAATGCATGACCGGCGTCATATCCTCAGTCTTTTCTTGCCCCAGATGTCAGAAGACCCAAAAAGACAAGTCCCAAAACAACCTGCACCAAAAACATGTATAATATATACAACAATATATATATATATAAAATATAAGCATGTAAACTCACCTACACAACCACCCCTAAACACAGAGGGGAAGGAGGAGGGGTAAATTGGACTGCAACAATGGAATCCTCGAACATCTACATTTATGGTAGGTACAAAACTGTACTATGTTCTTAATCTTCCATTGCTGCAGTCTGACTATGGGGTAGAATCCCAAAGCAGAGGTAAGGGAGGCTGGCAAATTATAAAGTAGCAGGAGCTGACAACATGCCTTGTAAAACAGCTGTGGCAAAACCAGCCCTAGTCTTAGAGTATATAGGAAGGTGATAATGCCTAGAGAAAGTATGCACTGAACTCCAAGTAGCTGCTTCCAGAATATCTTTAGTTGCCACCCCTTAGAAATGCTGTTGAAGTGGCAGTAGCCCTAGTGGAATGAGGCCTAATCCCAGCTGGAATCTCCTTGCCATGATGGGAATAACAAAATGCAAAAAGCCAATCCACCTAGAAATAGTTTGTTTTGACACAGGCTTGCCCTGTGAACTCAAAGCAAAGAAAACAAGTAACTGCTGAGATTGCCTAAAATTCTTAGTCCTGCTCAAATAATACATAATTGCCTGTGTACATCTAAAGTGTGCAAAATCTTTTCCTCTTTATTTTGTGGATCTGCAAAAAACGTAGTCTAATGAATAGTTCGTTTTAAAGTCACATTAGAAACCACCTTAGGCATAAAGGAAGGATTAGTACGTAACGATACCCTGTCCTTATGGAAAATCAAAAAGGGCTCTACTGCCATAAGGGCCTGCAACTCAGACACCCTTCTTGCAGAAGTAATAGCCAACAGAAAAGCAGTCTTCCATGACAAATATTTCAATTCAGCAGTAGCTGCAGGCTCAAAAGGTTGTAGAGTAAGTTTTCCAACACAAAATTGAGATCCCAAGCAGGAGTAGGAGCTCTCGTGGGGTCTTATATTCTTTGCCCCTCTAAGAAACTGCTTGAACAAAGGATGCGAAAACAAAGGTGGGTCACAATCATAGTGAGCTGAAATCGCTGCAGCATGAATCTTAATGGAAGAGAAGGACAAACCTTTGTCCAATAATTCAGTAAGATATTGAAGAGCCACACTCAAATTAGGCTCTGAAATCTCCAAATTCTGTGCTGTACTCCAAAATAAAAATCTCTTCCATTTATCTGCGTACACTCTCCTAGTACTAGGCCTTCTAGCTTCCATAATCACATTTAAAACTTGTTGAGGAAGTTGAGACCTGCTGTGTTTCAACACAGAATATGCCAGGCTGTGAGATGAAGAGATTGAAGCTTGACATTGAGCAGATGACCGTCCTTCTGAGATAACAGATGAGGAATCAGAGGTAAAGGCCATGGAGGCTTCTTTACCAGACTCCGTGAAGTGGGTACCAGTGTTGCCGAGGCCAATCTGGAGCTATCAAAATCATCCTTGGCCTGTCTTGTCTGACCTTTAATAGTACCTTTGGAAGAAGCGGTAGAGGTGGAAAGGCATACACATGAACGGTTTTCCAACTGAAAGACAGAGCATCCACTTTCCAAGCTGTGTGATGAAACCCCTTTGTGCAATACTTTGGCAGCTGGTGGTTTAGTGGAGAAGCGAACAGATCTATGTCTGGAGTTCCCCATGACACTGTCAGTTTCTGAAATACATGAAGATCCAGTTTCCACTCGTGGGGATCCATGATTTGTCTGCTTAACACATCTGCTAAGGAGTTCTGTGCTCCTGGCAGAAACCTTGCCTGAAGAGTTAGTTGCAAGCTTAGCGCAGTCTCCCATAAAATCATTGCTTGCCTGCATAGAGGATAAAGTACAGTTTTGTACCTACCATAAATGTAGATGTCCGAACTGGATAGCATCTGCAGTCATAACAAGTGGGTTGTCCTGTCGTCAGGCAGCCCTGCAGTCGGCCGGATTCCAAAGTCCGGCTCCGGCTGATGTCATGATCCACCGGCGTCATCTCTGCTGGTCTTGGTATAAAATCAGCAGCCTACGCCATTTTCCTCAGTGTTTCTTGCCCCAGATGCCAGTAGCCCTCTTGCAGGGTAAAATTTGGATAGATGCCAATGTTTCCAAATAGATAGAGGTAAACACAACAATAAGCATATATGTACATATATACAAACAAATACACCATAAAAGACTCCCAACAGCTAGCTATTAGGAGGGTAAACACCCTAGGAGTACCACAGAGGGAAGGAGGAGGGTAATCCTGACTGCAGATGCTATCCAGTTCGGACATCTACATTTTATGGTAGGTACAAAACTGTACTATGTCCTTCATGGATGCATCTGCAGTCATAACAAGTGGGTAGAATACCATAGCCAACTAGGGAGGAGGATAAAGGTAGATTATGGTGTGTTTAAGATCCCTTGCAGTACAGTGGCAAACCCTGCTCGGGATCTGGAATAAAGAGGCAAATTATAATGCTTGGCAAATGTATGCACGGAGGGTCAAGTAGCCGCCTCAATAATGTCCTTGGTTGCCACTCCTCGTAGAAGGCTGTGGTAGTGGCTGTTGCCCTTGTAGAATGAGGTCTTATGTTCTGTGGAACTGGTTTTCCATGGAAGGAGTAACAGTATCGTATGCAATTTCCTATCCATTTGGGGATTGTCTGTTTGGAAATAGCTTTTCCTTCCCTTCCTGTTGCATAGGCTACAAAAGTTGGTCAGACTTTCTGCTATTTTTGTTCTGTCCAAGTAGTAGCGTAGCTGTCTATGTACATCAAGGTATGCAGTATTCTTTCCCTCTGTTTTGTGGGTTGGGAAAGAAGGAAGGTAGGTGGATTGCCTGGTTTAAAGATACTCTGGATACCACCTTAGGCATAAATGTAGGATTAGTCCTCAAGGACACTCTATCTTGGTGGAAGATTAGGAAGGGTTGCACTGCCATTAAGGCCTGTAGTTCTGAAACCCTCCTTGCTGAAGTAATTGCCAGTAGGAAAGCAGTTTTCCATGACAGGTGTTGTAGGTCTGCTGTTGCTGCTGGTTCAAAGGGTGCTAGTGTCAACTTTTCTAGCACAAAGTTTAAGTCCCAAGCTGGTAATGGTGGTTTCCTGGGAGGTTTACATTCTTGATTCCTCTGAGGAACTGCCTGAGCAAAGGGTGCGAAAAACAGGAGGATCAAAGCTGTATTCTGCTGAAATAGCTGATGCATGTATCTTGATGGAGGAGTAGGACAGGCCTGAATGAAGAAGTTGACCAGATACTCCAGAATGTTAGGCATATCTATGTTTGACACATCTTTTCCTCTTCGGTACTCCAAATGACAAACCTTTTCCATTTCCAGCATAGTTCTTTCTTGTTGAAGGTCTGCGTGCTTCAAGAATAATGTCTAACTCTTTGGGAAAGTTCTGGATTAGCTGCTGCTATGTGATGTTCCATGCAGTCAGTTGCAGCGTTTTAGGTTTGGATGTATGATGCTGTAGTTGTTCTGAGTTAACATCAAAGGCATCAGGGTATTGGACACATGTTGTTCGAGACATGCTCTTCAGTAGTGGGTACCAGTGTTGTCTTGGCCAGTTTGGGGCTATCAGGATTATCCTTGGACGTTCTTCCTTGATTTTTAGTAGTACCTTGTGTATCAGAGGAAGAGGAGGAAATGCATATGCTGTTAGGCCTTTCCAGTTGAAGGTGAGTGAGTCCACTTTCCATGCTAGTGGGTGGAATGTCCTCGTGCAGAATTTTTGAGCTGGTGATTGAGAGGTGATGCGAATAGGTCTATCTGTGGCATTCCCCATTTCTTTGAGATGGTCTTGAAGATGTCGGGTGCAGCTTCCATTCGTGGGCATCAGTGGTTCTGCTTAGTATGTCTGCTAGAGTATTGTCTTTCCCGGTACAAATATTGCCTGTAACTGAATGTTGTAGCTGAGTGCCAGGGTCCACAGTTCCAAAGGTCATTCTGCATAGGGGTATGAATGAGTGCCTCCTGTTTGTTGATGTACCACATGACTGTGGTGTTGTCTGTCCTTATCATCAACTGGCCCTCTTTGAGGAAAGGTTTGAACTTTTGGATTGCCAGTTTTACTGCCAGCATTTCTTTTAGATTGATGTGCAGGTGAATTTGATCCTGTGTCCACAATCCTTGCAGCATTTGTCCAGCATGTGGGCCCCATCCTAGATCTGGGCGTCTGTTGTGATGGTCTGGCTTGGTTGACATCTGCGGAAGGGCAGGCCTGGGTTTGACTGGCATGCCTGAGCCCACCATAGGAACTCCTGTTTTAAGCATGGAATTAGTGGGATTTCTGTTTCTAGACTGTGTCTGTGTTGGGACCATAAATTCTTTAGGTACCACTGTAGTTTCCTCATATGTAGTCTGGCAAATGGGACCAAGATTATGCATGATGCCATGAAGCCCAAGGCCTGTAGAAATTTTCTTGCTGTTAACTTGTTCAGTTTTGTTAGTGCCAAGAAGTAGAGAGGAAGTTCTTTTTGTTTTTCTGTAGTCAGGAATGCCATTTGTTGTACTGTGTCCAATTCCGCACCTAAAAATGTCCTTGTTTGGGATGGTATCAGCCTTGACTTTTGTAAATTGACTGTGTATCCCAGTCCTTGTAGCAAGTAAATGACCCTTTGTAAATCTGTTGTCAGCTTGCTTTTGTCGTCCCTTTAGCAGGCAGTCGTCCAGGTATGGGTAGATTTGAATTCCCTGTAGTCTGCAATGGGCGATTACTGATGCCAGGCATTTTGTGAATACTCTGGGCGCAGTAGATAAGCCAAAGGGCAATGCTGAGAATTGATAGTGCTCTGATCCTGCAAGAAATCTGAGGTATCTTCTGCAGATTGGTCATTGGGACGTGCAGGTATGCCTCCTTGAGATCTAGAGTTACCAGCCAAGACTCCTTGCCCAGCATGGGAAGAAGTTGCTGTAGGGTCAGCATTTTGAATTTTGGGACAATGATGTATGTATTTAAGGTGGACAGGTTAATTGGTCTCCAACTTTTTCCTTTCTTGGAACTAGGAATAGTCTGGAGTAGAAACCCTTTCCTTGTTCTGCTGTTGGCACTCTTTCCACAGCTCTCATGTTTGCTAACTCCATTATCTGGCGTAGAGCCTCTGTTTTTTGATTTGGAGGTAAATTTGGCATTCCTCTTTTGACTGGTAAAGTGTGGAAGTGAAACCCGGTAACCTTGATCTATGGTTTGTAAAATCCACTTGTCTTTTGTTATGTAGTGCCAGTTCTTTGAAAATAAGGTTAACTTTCCGCCTAGAGGAGCTGCTATTTGTTCCCTGGTAGGCGGATTTAGGATTAAGTCACTGTGGTTGTGCTGATGTAGTGGCAGTGGCTGTGTCTGTGCCTCTGTTGTTACCTTGCCACTGTAGGTCCTCTGTAGGCACCTCCTCTGGATTGGTTTCTGCCTCTGGAGCGTCTATTCCTGCCCTTTGAAATTTTGCAGAGTCAGGAAAGGACCAATTTTTGGCAGGCCAGTTCCTGCTAAACCTTGAGGGTTGGACCTGCAGGAAATCTTTAACAGTTTGAACAGATTTTGCCTTTTCTTCCATTTTCTTCATAACCTGCTGGGCAGGTGTACCAAACAAATTTGTCTTGTCCATAGGAGCATCTAGCAACTTAGCTTTAACATGATCCGGTAAAGCTTGCTCCTTTAGCCATGCATGTCTTCTTATCACTGTGCCTGTCATGGCTGATCTAAATGAAGCCTCCAGTGCATCATAGCCACATTTTAAGGAATGGTTGCTAACCTGTTGTATGTTATTTACCATCTCTAATACATATTTCTTATCAAGAGATTCATCAGTAGTTAGCTTTTTAGTTAACTGATCAAGCATAAACTCTTGGTATTGTATCATGTGAAACTGACAGCTTAAAGCTCTAGCTGAGAGAGTAGGTGAAGTGTAGACCTTTTTACCCCATCTGTCTAGTGACCTTCCCTTTCAGAAGGAATAGGGTTTTTAGCTGTGGTTGCGGCTACTGCCTTGGGACCCTGGGATATAGTTTCTGGGTCTGCAAGAGGAGCCTTGTAAAGGTGGTGATGAGTATCAGGCACCCTGTAAAATCTGTCTGGTTTGGCAGGGGCTGGGGGTAAGAATCTGGGCCGGGCAAACATCATTGAAAGCATCATCCACCACAGAGAGAACAGGAGGTATAGCTAAGGGCCTGTGCTGTGGTAGGTGCAGAAAAGTCCTAAGTCTTTTTCTGGAGTCTGAAAAATCCTGTTGCTGCCATTGGAACTGTTCTGCATGGCATGCAAGGTTTCTCAAGGAGGATTCTTCTGGTGGGAAGCAGCTGGAATGGATTCTTCAGCATCAGAATCTTCGAAATTGGAAAAGGGAGCCTCAGGCTGGTCAGTAATGTCTGATTCATGAGCAGAATCATCAGAAGACACTGGCTCAGGGGGCTCTGCCCTAGGTCTCTTCTCTGGGGGCTGAGAGGCCCTGTCTGGGTGAGATTGAGATCCTCTAATTAAAGAAATTAAATCTTCTGCCAAAGAAAGTATTTGAGAACTAGAAGAGGGCCTGGATGAGGGGGGTTTAACAGGCACTGATTTAGTAGTCTTGGCTGCTTTAGCCCTGGCGAAGGCCTTAATGGACATGGCTGCTGGAGGCCTAGCAGCACCACGTGCTGGGGTAGAGACATCCAAGGGAATGGTGTCTGATAAGTCAACCACCGTGGTGGGTAAAATTTCTGAGGTCGATTCAAGAATTGTAGCAGGGCCTCAGTTGTAAGAATAGTTTCAGCTGTACTTTGAGCAGTTTCTCGGTTTCGGCGAAACGAGACACTATGATTTGCTTTGCCGTGGTTTCGGCGAAACCGCGGACCCTAGTGTCGGTCTTTATCTTCGCGTTTTTGGGGGTAGTCGGAGGATCCGCGACATATCGCAAAATCAGTGCGAAAAACTGTTCTGCAAACTCCGACCGGCCTAAGCGTTCGTGGTTGAAAGAAGGCACAGGCGAACAGGCTGCTACTGCGTGGGCTGGGCCTAAACAAGGCGAACAGTAAGAGTGGAAATCTTTATGAGGTATTTGTTTCCCACAGGTTAAACAATTGTTAACTTTTTCTGACATCGGCTGAGGCAAGAAAGAGTCCCCAGCGGGTACCAGCTTTAGAAGTCTTGAAGTAGTATTCGGTGAAGTAATCTCTGGATCCGACCGACCCGGCACTTGCGAACAGCTTCTGCTTGAGCCCACGGCAAGAAAGACTGAGGAAAATGGCGTCGGCTGATGCTTTTATACCGAAGACCAGCAGAGATGGCGTCGGGTGGACTGCGACATCAGCGAAGCGGACCGGACTTTGGAATCCGGCCGACTGCAGGGCTGCCTGACGACAGGACAACCCACTTGTTATGACTGCAGATGCATCCATGAAGGACATGAATGTGTTCCCCCTTGCTTGTTGATGTACCACATGACAGTTGTGTTGTCTGTTAGAATCAACACCTGCCCTGGAAGAAGTAACTCCTTGAAAGCCATTAATGCAAACTGGACTGCTAACATCTCCTTCATGTTGATATGTAGATGCTGTAGTCTGGCAGGCCACTTGTCTTGTATCCACTTTCCATTTAGATGAGCTCCCCAAGCAATGTCCGAGGCATCTGTCGTTAGAATCTGACTTGCCTCTGGCGGGTCTGAAGAGTCCCTTGTTTAGGTGACATTCCTGAGCCCACCACAAAATTCCTTTTGAATGCAAGGTATTATTTGAATGACAGTGTCAAATCCTGGCAGTGCTGTGTCCATACATTTTGAGATACCATTGTAGCTTCCTCATATGCAGTTTGGCATTGGGAAGCACCAGAATACAAGATGCCATGAACCCTAATGCTTGAAGGACTGTCCTTGCAGTCAGCACGGACTGATGAGATAGTTGATGGAAGTAAAGTGACAGACTCTTTTGTTTGTCGGGGTTAAAAAGGCCATCTGGGCTGCTGTATTCAGTCTTAGACCCAGAAAGCACATGTCTTGAGAGGGTACTAGACTGGACTTTATTTCGTTCACAGAATACCCTAGGCATCTTAGCACTGCTATAACATATTCCAGATGCTGTAGAAGGTCGTCCTTTTCTTGAGCCAGAATCAGGCAGTCGTCCAAGTAAGGATAGATTTGAATTCCTTGAAGCCTGAAGTAAGCTATCACTGGAGCCAGAACCTTTGTGAATACTCTGGGCAGTAGATAAGCCAAGGGCAATGCAGAGAACTGATAATGAGAATTTCCAGCTCGAAACCAGATACTTTCTGCAACTTAGCCTTATAGGCACATGAAGGTAAGCTTCCTTGAGATCTAAAGTTACCATCCAGTGATTTTTGCCCAGCAGAGGTAAAAGCTGTTGTAACGTCAACATCTTGAACTTGGGAATGTCCAAAAACGTGTTGAGGAGAGATAAATCCAAAATTGGTCTCCACGTGTTCCCTTCTTTGGTACAAGGAACAGGCGAGAATAAAATCCTAGGCCCCTCTCTGACACAGGGACTGGCTGAATGGCCCCTATGTGAAGTAACTGTAACACTTGCTTGTGAGCCTCTTTTCTTTGTAGAGGAGAGCGTCTGGCATGCCTTTGAAAGGGCATTGTATGGAAATAAAATCTGTAACCGTGGTGAATGATATCCAACACCCATTTGTCTTGAGTAATTAAATCCCAATTTTCTTTGAAAAGACAGTCTTCCCCAAAGGAGCTGCCAGACGAGAATCTGCTGGCAGCTGAAGAAACAGGTCATTGGGTCTGTTTACGAAAGGACTGACCCCTGCCCTCACCAGAAGTCTGAGCAGGTGAACTCCTGTTCTAGGCCTAAAAGAACTTTGAGCCCTGCCCTACCACGTCTAGACCTACCCCTAGACTGAGAATCATAAGCAGGGTATGTCCACCCCTTAGCAGGCCAATTTCTACTAAACTTCGGTGGCTGCACCTGCAAAAAATCTTTAACAGTTTGCATAGACTTAGCTTTGTCCTCCATTTTCTTTAAAACAGGTTCCACAGGCTGAACCAAACAACACATCAGACTGTAAAGGAGCATCCAAAATCCTTGTCTTAACATGCTCAGCTAAATTCTGATCCTTCAACCAGGCATGCCTGCGAAGAACAGAGCTGGTAGCAGCCACCCTCGAGGAGGCCTGTACCGCATCAAAACCACATTGCAAAGAATGCTTACCCACTTGTTAGGACACATGAACCAAATCCAGCAACTCTTTACACTCAATACCTTCCGCCAAAGCATCCACCTTAGATTTCAATTGTGAAAGAAGGTAATTCTGATATTTTAACATGTGAAACTGACAATTCAAAGCTCTCATGGCTAGAGTGGAAGAAGTATCCACTTTGTTCCCCACCTATCCAAAGCCTCCTCTTTATCAGTGGGGACAGGATTTTTAACCACAGAAGCTTTTACACCCTTAGGCCCCTGGAAATAGTTTCTGGGTCTGCCCTAGGACTCTTAAACAAATATTTATGAGCTTGGGCACCCTATAATACCTATCAGGCTTAACAGGAGCAGGAGGCAAAGAGTCAGGGTTCAGGGAAGCCTCTGCAAAACATCTTCCACCACATTCAACACAGGAGGAATAGCTAAAGGCCTATGCTGGGGTAAAACAAGAACTCCCTAAGCCTTTTCCTGGAGTCAGAGTAATCCTGGCCTTCCCATTTAAAGTGCTCCCTCATGGAATGCAAAGTCTCTGAAAATGAGAAATCCTCAGGTGGAGGCGGCTGTAGGAGTGGAATCATCCACATCAGAATCAGAATAGGTAGGATACTCCTGCAAATCTTCCACAGAAGATTCTGAAGCCTCAGAACACTGTTCAAAACTCTCAAACTCAGATTCCACCCTAGGCCTCTTATCAGGCGGTGGCATAGAACCCCTAATCATAGTAATCAAATCTTCTGCCATCTTAAGCATATGTTTCTTAGGTACAGAACCTGAAATGGTAGGAGAAGCCCCCACTGAAGCTGAAGTAGGCCTACCTCTCATAGAAGTTTGGCAACAGAAGGAGGCCCTAACTACCTTGGGAAGAGAGGAAAAACAGTCACCTGAGAAGCCCCCTCAGCCTGGCCTACCTCCTGAGAAGGCACATCCTGTAAGAGTATAGTTTCTGCCTGGGACACCATGGAAACTCCTGGCAAAACCTCCGGCTCCACTGAGCCTTCAAAGAACCGGCGTCGGGACTGCCTGTTCCTCAACCCTAGGCTTCACTGTTTTATCCTTGCGCTTCTTGGAGAGCGGCGTCGGAAGCATCCGGCGGCATTTTATAATTGCAACGCTTCCCAAACACTAACCTGGCACAGTCTAACCTCCTCTTAATAGTCGCTTTGTTAAACCTAGCACAAGAGCGGCAAACAACAACGTCGTGCTCAGGCCCTAAACAAGGTATACACAAGGTATGATAATCCTATGAGGAATCTGTTTCCCCAAAAATACAGTTATTCACTTTTTCTGACATCGGTAAAATACTGAGGCAAGAAAAAACCAAAATGTTACTCTGTTCGGTCTGAAACTCCGGTTTGAAATATTTCAATACGCCAACCTGCACTCGCAAAACTGCTTCTGCATCGGACCATGCGGCAAAAGACTGAGGATATGGCGTCGGTCATGCGCGAGTACGGCGACGCGTCTAATGCGCCTGCTCTGGACTCAATAGTCAGGACTGCAGCAATGGAAGACGAAGAACATCTCAGGTGGTCTATATAGCTACATGCGTAGCTTGTACGTCGTTTTATGTAGGTAAGACCACCAGAAAACTAAAGGAGAGGATCACAGAGCATAAATCGGATACAAGGAGGAAAATATTAACAAATGCCTTGAGTAAGCATATTATGGATGAGGGTGAGAGACAAATTTAAATTTAGGGTTGTGTGTACAGTTGAGATGGGAGTAAGAAAGGGTGATATGAATAATACATTGGAGTTAAAAGAATATGAGTGGATTGTTAGACTCCAGGCTGATGTGAAGTCTGGCCTTAACAATGGTGTTAGCTTAAAGCCTGTATTGATGAAAAGACAAAGAGAGAGAATTTGATTTTAGTTAGTGTAGTGTATTAATTTTAGTAAGACATTTATATGTGTATATGTCATATTTATGAGTGAATGTTTTGTATGCATTTATTAATGTGATTTATATTCTTGAATATAGTTGGAATGTTTAGATTTAATTAAATATGTTTGGAAGTTTTAAATTGTTGTATTTTAATTACCTAGTTCTTTAAATTTTAACTAATTAATAGGTTTGTTACGCTGGTTGAAACATGTGATTAATTGAATCTCCTATTTAAAGTTTGAAAAGGATGTTGTTATGTACTGATGAAGGGTTTGGACCTGAAAACTTTACAATAAATTATCTGGTGTGCTAAGTGCTTGTTCGCAATAGATAAGCCAAAGGGCAGTGCAGAGAAAGCACAGTTGTGTACACTTACCATAAATGTAGATGTTTGAGTGTATACACTGTTGCAGTCATTACATATGGGTAAATCTGCTGGCAGGTTGCCCTCAGTCAGCCTGAATAACCAAGTCTTGGGTCCGGCATCTGTTGCTGTCTCCTCTTCCATGACGTCAGGTCGTCAGGGGTATAAAACATGCAGCCAATGCCATTTTAATCAGTTTTTCTTGACCCAGATGTCAAGTGCCCCTCAAATGGGGAGCAAAAATATGTATATATAACCATAAATACACTTTAGAACACATAAAATTTACATTCAACTAAAAGCAAATACTCCACAAAGGCTTTTGAGCATAGTGAAGGAAAGAAAAGGTATAGAAAGGGGGCTGGCGGGTGGGTAATCCGGACTGCAACAATAAATACACTCGAACATCTACATTTATGTTAAGTGTACATAACTGTACTATGTTCTTCGTGTTTCACTGTCGCAGTCATTACATCTGGGTAGAATCCCAAAGCTATGGATGGGAGGATGGAAATAAACAGCACTAGGAGCAGCTATAAGGCCCTGCAGGACTGCAGTGGCAAAGCCTGCCCTGGATTTAGAAAAGCGAGGTAAATGGTAATGCTTTGTGAACGTATGAAATGAGCTCCAAGTAGCAGCTTCTAGAATGTCTCTGGTAGGGACCCCTCTGAGAAAAGCTGCTGAAGTAGAGGCAGCCCTGGTGGAATGGGATCTGCTCTCCTTGGGCACAGGTTTACCATGGTGCAAGTAGCAGAAACGAATGCAATGGCTTATCCATTTAGAAATAGTATGCTTGATATAACCTTCCCCTCTGATCCTGCATCAAATGCCACCAGTAGTTGCTCAGACTTTCTTAAAGATTTTGTCCTGTTTAAGTAGAATCTTAGTTGTTTGTGTACATCCAATGAATGCAGAATCCGCTCCCCCTTCTTCTGCGGATTTGGGAAAAAAGTTGGCAGGTGAATGGTCTGGTTAAGAGCCACACTGGATACCACCTTAGGCATAAAAGAAGGATTGGCCTGAGGGCCACCCTGTCCGGGTAAAATACAACAAAAGGCTCCACTGCCATGAGGGCCTGTAGTTCAGAAACTCTTTTGGCAGTCACTTCAGCTAGAAGGAAGGCTGTCTTCCAAAAAAGACATTTTATATCTGCAGTAGCTGCTGGTTCAAAAGGAGGTAGGGTGAGTTTTTCCAGCACAAAATTGAGGTCCCATGCAGGAGTTGGCGCTCTTTTGGGAGGACTTAAATTTTTGGCCCCTCTGAGGTACTGTTTTAGCAGGGGATGAGAAAAGAGGGGAGGCTCTGTGTTGTAATGAGCCGAGATGGCAGAGGCATGTATTTTTATAGAAGAAGCATCTCAGTTAAGTATTGCAAAATCTGAGGAATATTGGGATTTGCTGTGTCTATTCCTTGTGCTTGGTTCCAAGCACAGAATCTCTTCCATTTATCAGCATAAGATTTTCTAGTACTAGGCCTTCTGGCCTCCAAAATGACATCCATCACATGTTTACTGAGAGATGTGGTTGGTGAAATTAGTTGATTAGCCATGCTGCAAGATTCAGAGTTTGTAGCTGAATGTGCAGAATTTGATAGTTCTGCTGAGACAATAGGTGAGGTGTTTGAGGCAAGTACCATGGAGGAAGGTGTGACATATTCCTTAGAAGCGGGTACCAGTGTTGGCGAGGCCAGTCCGGAGCAATTTGAATCATTTTTGTTTTTTCCTGTCTGACTTAGTAAGACCTTGGAGAGTAGAGGCAGAGGGGGAAAGGCATAGACTGATAGAGAATCCACTTTCCATGCTTCTTTGTGATGAGTTCTTGCGCAGAATTTGTCCAACTGATAGATCTATTTGCCTCTCCCCAAAACTATCTCCGGGATCCCCCATTTTTGTGTTAACATGCGGAAGATTTGTGGATCCAGTTTCCATTTGTGCGGGTCCATAACATTTCTGCTTAGATAGTCTGTCAGAGTATTTTGCTTTCCTGGCAGGAATTGAGCTTGAAGATGTATTTGGTAAGTCAAGGCTGTGTTCCACAAGGCCATGGCTAGTCTGCAAAGGGGGGTAGGAGTGGGTACCCCCCTGCTTCTGTATGTACCACATAACTGTGGTGTTGTCCATCTTTATCAGTAGTTGTCCTGGATGAAGGAAGTCCTTGAAGGCTGTCAGAGTATTCTGAATAGCTAGCATTTCTTTCTGGTTGATATGTAGATGCATTTGGTTTGGGTTCCAATTGTCCCGAATGCATCTCCCTGCAAGATGGGCCCCCCAAGCATAGTCTGATGCATCTGTAGTTGGGTGGCAGGGGGTAGAGTGAATGACTGTCCCTTGTTTTGGTGACATGCCTCTGGCCACCAAAGAAACTCCTGTTGCAGGAAGGGAATGAGAGGAGTCATAGTTTCCAGGCTGTGACAATGTTGACTCCATAAGCTTTTTACATACCATTGAAGTTTCCTCATATGCAGTCTCGCATATGGAATTAGTAGAATGCAGGATGCCATGAACCCTAAAGCCTGCAGAATTTGTCTTGCAGATAGCTGGGTTTTTGTTGCCACTCGTTTTAAGTATGTTGTCAGTTGAATTTGTCTGGCGTGAGGTAAGTCATCTGGGCAGTTGTATTCAAGCTTGCACCCAATTATTTGAGAGGGTACCAGTTGTGATTTCATTTCTTTTATGGTGTTACCCTAGGCATGCTAGAAGCCTTTTTACAAACGCCAGATGTTGAAGAAGAGAGTGTCCTTGTCCTCTGCCTGAATGAGACAATCGTCCAGGTAAGGATAAATTTGAATCTTTCTTTGTCTGCAAAATGCAATTACTGGTGCCAGGCAATTTGTAAAGACCCTTGGCGCAGTAGATAAGCCAAAGGGCAGTGCAGAGAATTGGTAATGCAAAAAGCCTGCTTTGAAGCAGAGGTATCTTCTGCCAGATTCCCTTATTGGGATATGCAGGTATGCCTCTTTTAAGTCTAGAGTTACAAACCAGGCATTCTTGCCTAGCATAGACAGTAGCTGTTGTAAAGTCAGCATTTTGAATTTTGCAATGTCCAGGAACATATTTAGAATTGATAAGTCCAGAATTGGATGCCATGATTTGTCTTTCCTGGGTACCAGGAAAAGGCTTGAATAAAATCCTTGTCCTTTTACCTTTTCTGCCACTGGTTGAATAGCCCCCATATCCATGAGGGACATGACTTGTTTCTGGGCCTCTGCCCACTGTTTGGTGGCAGATCTGGCCATCCGTTTGGAATTGGCAATGTGTGGAAGTGAAATCTGTACCCCTGGGATACTATGTTTAATACCCACTTGTCTTGGGTAATTAAATGCCAATTTTGAGCATGAAGTGCTAGTTTTCCCCCTCAAGGGGGCTGCCAAAAGATAAGTGCTTGGAGATGGCAGAGGAAAGTCAGTGACACTGTTTACTGTAGGGTTGTGTTTTGTTACCTCCTGATTTGGTGGTGGAGGCACCCCATTGCTTTGACCTGTAAAAGCCTTGTGATTGATAGCTGGTGCTTTTGGAGTATGTGGGTTTGCCCTGAGCTGCTCTGTTGGACACAGGAAAGGACCAATTCTTAGTAGGCCAGTGTCTACTGAACCTGGGCTGCTGCACTTGCAAGAAATCTTTTACAGTTTGCACAGATTTAGCTTGGTCTTACACTTTCTTTAAAACCTCTTCTGCCTTATTACCAAACAGACTGTCCCTGCTGTATAGGGGCATCCACCAATTTAGCTTTAACATGATCAGGCAGATTTTGCTCCCTGAGCCAGGCATGCCTTCTCATCACAGATCCAGTTACGGCGGCCCTGCAAGGAATCAAAACCACATTGCAAAGTATGCTTTCCAACCTGTTCTGCTGAATGCAATAAATCCTGTAACTTTTCCACACAATCAGAAATCAACATCATTTTCTGTTTCAGTGAGCCCATAACATACTGTTGATATCTAAGCACATGAAACTGGCCGTTTAAAGCCCTGATTGCCAAGGTTGCAGTCGTATAAACCTTCTTTCCCCATCTATCCAGCGCCCTGGAATCTCTATCAGAAGGGGTAGGATTTTTGGCTGTAGAGCCTTAACACTCTTGGGACCCTGAGAAATAGTTTCAGGGTCAGCAGCAGGATTGTTGAAAAGAAATTTGTGGGAGTCAGGAACCCTGTAATATCTGTCTGGCTTACTAAGAGCCGGTGGCAGGGAATCAGGAGCCATGCTTGATTCAGAGTACACATAATCAACAATTCTGAAACCACACAAAAGACCAGTGAAAACAGCTCTACTTTCCAAAATAATAATTTAATAAAAACCTTTTAGTTGTCTCTCCTCTCCTAGCGCCTCGGCTGCAAGCCTTTACAGAGTAAAAAAGTGAAGCTCACTCACACAGTCCTTTTATACAGCTACCATATCAATTAACAATTCATTACATAATAAAATCAGTTCCTAATTGTTAAGCTAACAATTAACCCATGAAATTCTGCCAATTGCACTCTTTATTCATTCCTAAAGGCTGCAAAGTTTCATATTTCATTATTAAAATTGCTTCCTTTCTTCTTAAAATCTTTTTCAATACATTTTCATCTCCATGTCTGTTGTATACTTGTTCCAGAATTGTGACTTTCATATTGTCTATTATACCCCCATGTTCTGAATGAAAATGTTCTGCCACTGGACTGCTCATCTTCCTGTTTTTAACATCTCTAACATGTTCTTTTATTCTCTCAGCCAGACTTCTTTTAGTCTACCCAATATAGCCTTTGCCACAAAAGCATTTTATAAGATATATAATCCCCCTGCTAGTGCAGTTAAATGTTCCTATAGTATTAAAGCTTTTCCCCTTAATATCTTCAGCTTCTCTGATTATAATCCACAATGTCTAATACAGGAGGTATTGCCAAAGGCCTATGCTGAGGAAGAAGAAGAAAATCCCCAAGCCTCTTTTTAGATTCTTTGAAGTCCTGACTGTCCCCAGTGAAAATGTTCCATTAAAGTATGCAAAGTCTCTCTAAAAGAATAATACTCAGGAGGAGAAGCAAAAGGGATGGATTCCTCTGCATCAGAGTCCTCATAAGGTGGAATAGAAAATTCCCGATCAGAAACAGAATCAGAAGAAATGGAAACCTGATCTGAAGATTCATAATCAGTAAATTGCCCAAGCCTCTTAGCGGGGGAGAAGGGGGTTAGGGAACCCCTGATCAAGGTAATTAAATCCTCAGCCATTTTGATCATTTGTTTTTTTAGGCATAGGGGCCTGAGCACGCGGCTCATATGTCAGTTTCTTAGACATAGAAGTTGGTTTTGGCCTTGCTTTTGATGATGGCGTCTGTTTAATATACAAATGTTGAGGCCTGAAAACACCCTCAGAAGCCGGTGCCTGCTCAGCAGCTCCAGACCCATCCAAGGGAGAGACATCCGCGGGTTCAATACTTGCAGAATCTCGCAGCATACCAGACTCCGAATGGGTCTCGGTAGGAGCCTGCAACTCAAAAGTAGCTGGCATCAGGGGCGGCAAAAGTACCTCACTGAGTACCGGCAACTGGCTTAGGAGAAGCTTCGTCGTCGGTTTAGGAACTCGACGGTCCGTCTCTGTCTTTTTCCTTCTGTTTTTTGTGAACACTGGTAGTCAGATTGCTAACAGATGACATTTCAGGATAGTTAAATCTTGAACCAAAATATTTAGAAGCAAAAATATACCGGTGCTTAGTGCGTTGGTTAAATTTAGCACAAAACCGACAGCAAGGCACGTTGTGATCAGGGCCTAGGCAAGGAATACAGTACAAATGAAAATGCTTATGAGGTATTTGCTTCCCACAAGTAATACAATTATGAACTTTTGCTGACATCGGTAAGGAGCAAGAAAAAGTTTCCCCAACACAGTACTTAGCTTTAGTTTGAAGACTTTGGTTCTGAAACTCGAAAATGAAAATTTCAGGAGTCGGCCGACCGGCACTTGTGAACTGCGCGGCAAGAAAGACTGATTAAAATGGCGTCGGCTGCATGTTTTATACCCCTGAAGACCTGACGTCATGGAAGAGGAGACAGCAGCCGACGCAGGACCCAAGACTGTTATTCAGGCTGACTGTGGGCAATCTGCCAGCAGATTACCCAAATGTAATGTCTGCAACAGTGAACATGAATAACATCTGATAATGCAATAAGCCTGATTTGAAGCGGATGTATCTTCTGCAAGATTCCCTGATTGGGATATGCAGGTAAGCCTCTTTTAAATCTAGAGATGCCAACCAGGCATCTTTGCCTAGCATAGGAAGTAACTGGTGAAGAGTCAGCATCTTGAGTTTTGGAATGTCCAGAAAGGTGTTTAGAGTAGAGAGGTCTAGAACTGGATGCCATGATTTGTCTTTTCTGGGTACCGGGAAAAGTCTTGAATAGAAACCTTGTCCTTTTTCCTCTTCTGGTACTGGATGAATAGCCCCCATGTTTAAGAGGGAAAGTACTTGTTTCTGGGCCTCTTCCCACTGATTTGGGGGCAGGTCTGGCCATCCGTTTGAAGTTGGCAACGTGTGGAAATGAAATCTGTATCCCTGGGATAATATATTTAAATATTAATAAATATTTAAAACCTATTTGTCCTGGGTTATAAGTTGCCAGTTTTTTGCATGAAGAGCCAGTTTTCCCCCCCAAAGGGGCGGCTAAAAGGAAAGTGCTTGGTAACTCTAGAGGAAAGTCATTGAGACTGCTTACCATAGGGAGGTGTCTTGTTTCCAGATATGGAAGAGAAGGCACCCCATTGCTAAGTTCTGAAAGTCCCTTGGGACTGAAACCTGGTGCCTTTGGAATGTCTGGGTTTGACTTGAGTGGCTCTGGAAGGAACTAGAAAGGACCAGTTCTTAGTAGGCCAGTGCCTACGAAATCTTGGAGGTTGCACTTGTAAGAAATCTTTCACAGTTTGCATAGATTTAGCTTTATCTTCAATCTTTTTTTAGAACTTGTTCAGCCTTATTACCAAAGAGACGTTCCTGTTGCAAAGAAGCATCCAACAATTTTGCTTTAACATGATCAGGCAGAGACTGCTCTGAGCCAAGCATGACTTCTAAGCACAGACCCAGTTACAGCAGCCCTGCAAGAGAGGCCTCCAAAGAATCAAAACCACATTGCAAAGTATGTTTTCCAACTTGTTCAGCTGAATGCAATAAATCCTGTAAATCTTTATTTTCCACACAGTCAGAAATCAACATCATTTTCGGTTTAAGCAGTCCCATGATATGCTGTTGATATTTTAGCATATGGAATTGACAGTTCAAAGCCCTGATTGCCAAGGTTGCACAAATATAAACCTTCTTACCCCATCTATCCAGCACCCTGGAATCTCTATCAGAAGGGGTAGGATTTTTAGCAGTAAAAGCCTTAATACCCTTGGGGCCCTGAGAAATGGTTTCAGGATCTGCAACAGGAGTTTGGAAATGAATTTGTGGGAGTCAGGAACCCTGTAGCATCTGTCTGGCTTACAAGGGGCTGGAGGTAGAGAATCGGAGGCCATACTAGATTCTGAAAACACATCAACAATGTCTAGAACAGGAGGTATTGCCAAATGCCTATGCTGAGGAAAATGAAGAAAATCCCTAAGCCTCTTTTTAGATTCAGAAAAATCCTGGCTTTCCCAGTGGAAATGTTCTCTTAAGGTATGTAAAGTTTCCCCAAAAGAAACATCCTCAGGGGGAGAAGCAGAAGGAATGGAATCCTGTGCATCAGAGTCCTCATAAGTAGGTATAGACAAATCCTGTTCATTAGAAGAGTCAGAAGAAATAGAGTCCTGTTCAGAAGATTCATTGTCAATTTCATCCCTAGGCCTCTTAGAAGGGGGGGTTGGCTACCCCTGAATAGAGTAATTAAGTCATCAGCCATTTTGATCATTTGTTTTTTAGGCATAGGGGCCTGTACATGTGGCCTGGGCGTCTGTTTTTTAGACACAGATCGAGAGTTTGGCCTTAATATTGAAGATGGTGTTGGTTTAATAGACAAATCTGTAGGCATGAATACACCCTCAGAAGGCGGTGCCTGCACAGCGGCTCCGGATCCATCCAAGGTAGAGACATCCGCGGGTTCCATAACTGAAGCATCTCGCGGCATACCGGACTCCAAATGGGTCTCAGTAGAGGCCTGAGAAAGTACAGTTTTGTACCTACCATAAATGTAGATGATAGAGTGTTCACCCTGCTGCAGTCATCACACTTGGGTTATCCTGCAGTCAGGCGGTCCAGCAGTCGGCCTGAGTTCCAAAATCCTGGTCCGGCGTCGGTTGCTGTCGCTTCTTCCCTGACGTCAGTGCGCCAGGGGTATACAAGAGGCATCCGACGCTATTTCCTTCAGTTTTTCTTGCCCCAGATGTCAGGTACCCCCAAATAGGTAGGCAATATATATATATTGCTATATATAAAAAAAAATGCATATAAAAATAAAACAATACCTTCAGGCAAAAGCAAATACACCAAAGAGGTTGTATAGGATAGAGTGGTCTAGATAAGTCCAGCTAGTTCAGAGGGGATGGAGGGAGGGTAACCTGGACTGCAGCAGGGTGAACACTAACATCTACATTTATGGTAGGTACAAAACTGTACTATGTTCATCGTGTTACCCAGCTGCAGTCATCACACACGGGCTGAATCCCAAAGCTAAGGATGGGTGGTGGAGTTAAACAGGGTTAGAAGAAGCTAGTAGGCCCTGCAAAACTGCAGTGGCAAAACCAGCTCTAGACTTAGAGTATAGAGGTAAGTGATGGTATTTGGTGAAGGTGTGCACTGAACTCCAAGTTGCAGCTTCCAGAATATCCTTTGCTGGCACCCCCCTGAGAAAGGCTGCTGATGTAGCTATAGCCCTGGTGGAGTGGGACCTAATGTTAGCAGGTACCGGGTTTCCCATGATGCGTGTAGCAGAAACATATGCAATGTCCTATCCATTTTGAAATGGTCTGTTTTGAGATAACTTTTCCTTGTGATCCTGCAGCATAGGCTACAAAGAGCTGGTCAGATTTTCTGAAAGCCTTAGTTTTATCCAAATAGTATCGTAATTGCCTGTGAATGTCCAAAGAGTGCAGGAATCTTTCTCCTTTGTTCTGGGGATTTGGGAAAAAGGTGGGCAAATGAATGGTTTGGTTTAGGGCCACACTGGATACCACCTTTGGCATAAAGGAAGGGTTAGTTCGTAGAGAGACTCTGTCTTGATGAAAAATGAGGAAAGGCTCCTCTGCCATTAGTGCCTGTAGCTGAGACTCTTCTAGCTGAAGTTATTGCTAGTAGCAGGGCAGTTTTCCATGAAAGAAATTTTAAGTCAGCTGAAAAAGCTGGTTCAAAGGGCGGCAGTTTTTCCAGAACAAAGTTGAGATCCCAAGTAGGTGTTGGTGCTCTCCTGGGCGGTCTTATGTTCTTAGCCCCTCTGAGGTACCGTCTTAGGAGTGGGTGTGAAAATAAAGGAGGATCCATGTTGTAGTGAGCTGAAATTGCTGAGGCGTGGATCTTAATAGATGAAAAGGAAAGTCCTTTATGCAACATCTCAGTTAAATATTGTAGAATCTGAGGAATGTTTGGATCAAGGGGATTTTGGCCTTTAGCCTGGTTCCAGGCGCAAAATCTTTTCCATTTGTCTGAATAAGTTTTCCTGGTGCTGGGCCTCCTGGCCACCAGAATGACATCCATAACAGCTTTGGACAGCAATGTTGGCTGGTTGTTTAGGTAATTTGCCATGCAGCCAGGTTTGAAGTCTTGAGCTGGCTGTGTAGAATCTGATTGTCTCTCTGGGTGAGCAGGTTAGGAATTTGTGGTAAAATCCATGGTGGGCCGTGTTCCTTAGAATTGGATACCAGTGCTGGTGTGGCCAGTCTGGTGCAATGAGCATCATTTGTGGCCTCTCTAATCTGACTTTCAGCAGTACCTTTGCTAGAAGAGGCAGTGGAGGGAAGGCATACACTGTTAATGTTTTCCAAGTGAATGAGAGGGCGTCCACTTTCCAAGCTTGTGGATGGAATGTCCTTGTGCAAAATTTTTGAAGTTGGTAGTTTTGGGGGTTGGCAAACAGATCTTTGTCTGGGGGTCCCCATTTCTGAGTTATCATTGCAAATACTTGTGGATCTAGTTTCCACTCGTGGGGATGCACGATGTTTCTGCTAAGGTCGTCTGCCAATGTGTTTTTCTTTCCTGGCAGGAATTGTGCTTGTAATTGAACCTGGTAAGACAGTGCTGTGTTCCACTAGGTAGGAATGTGTGCCCCCTTGCTTGTTTATGTACCACATTACTGTGGTATTGTCTGTCTTTATTATTAGTTGCCCTGGGTGTAAGAGGTCCTTGAAAGCTGTTAGGGCATTCTGTACTGCTAGCATTTCTTTTTGATTGATATGCAGATGCCTTTGATCTGTAGTCCATTTGCCCTGAATGCACTGTCCTGCCATGTGTGCTCCCCAGGCATAGTCCGATGCATCTGTTGTCATAGTTTGCCTGGCTGTGGGTAAGGTGAAAGGCTGACCCTTGTTGAGGTGACATGTCTGTGCCACCATAGAAACTTCTGTTGAAGGCAGGGAATGAGTGGTATCATTGTTTCCAAGCTGTGGCTGTGCTGAGTCCATACGCTTTTCAGGTACCATTGTAATTTCCTCACATGCAGTTTTGCAAATGGTATTAGTAGTATGCAAGATGCCATGAATCCCAAGGCCTGCAGAATTTTTCTTCCAGGGAGTTGGGTCTTCGTTGCCATTATTTTGAAGTATTGAGTCAGCTGTTGTTGCTCGTCTGGCATGAGATAAGCCATCTGGGCCGTTGTATTCAAGCTGGCACCCAGGAATATTATGTTTTGTGAGGGCACTAGTTTTGATTTCTTTTCATTTACTGTGTACCCTAGGCAACTTAGAAGGTGTTTGACAAATTCCAGATGCTTTAAAAGAATGTCCTTGCTTTCTGCTTGAATAAGGCAGTTGTCCAGGTATGGATATATTTGTCTGCAGTATGCAATTACTGGTGCCAGGCATTTTGTGAAGACCCTGGGTGCAGTAGGTAAGCCAAAGGGCAGTGCAGAGAATTGATAATGGGTTGAACCTGCAATGAAGCGGAGGTATCTTCCGCAATTTTGTCTAATAGGGACATGCAGGTATGCCTCCTTGAGGTCCAACGTTACTAGCCAAGCATTCTTGCCCAGCATGGGAAGAAGCTGCTGTAGTGCTAGCATCTTGAATTTTGGTACTTGTAGATAGGTGTTCAGAACTGAAAGATCCAGAATGGGTCTCCATGCTTTGTCTTTTCTTGGGACTAGAAAGAGTCTTGAGTAAAATCCTTGTCCTTGCTCCTGTGTAGGTACCTGTTGAATGGCGCTCATGTCCATGAGAGCTGTAATTTGTTTTTGTGCCTCTGCCCATTGATTTGCTGGCAGATTTGGCATTCCTTTTATCCTTGGCAAGGTATGAAAGTGGAATCTGTATCCTTGTGAGACAATGTTTAGGACCCATTTGTCTTTTGTGATGATGTGCCAGTTGTCTGCAAAAAGTGCTAATTTTCCTCCCAAGGGAGCTGCCAAGAGAGATTTGCTTGGTAGTTTGATTGAGGACTGAGTCATTATGTTTGTCTTCTGCTAGCTTGGGGCCTGTCTTCTCCTCCTTTCTGGGTAGCAGTACCCCATTGGCGAGGTTTGTAAGGGCCTTGTGACTGACCTCTGCCCCTTGGGGGTCTGTATTTGCCCCTCTGTGATCTGTCAGAAGCTGGAAAGGACCAGTTTTTTGTTGGCCAATTTCTGTTGAAACGAGGGGGTTGTACCTGTAAAAAATCCTTGACCGTCTGCAAAGACTTTGCCTTATAGGTTCATACTAGGTTATCTGCCCTACGGCATTTATAAGCCTAGCCAGAATGTGTTTGGCTTTCGCCACCCATTTTAAATTTATTTTGCTATGCCCTTTTTCGAGGTTAGTATACTGTGCCTCTGTCTAACAGTGACACAGAAGTGATACCCGGGGTAAACCTACGATCTCCCATCCACTCATCAAGATTCCTCTTGAAGAGAGTCATTGGGGGACTCTGCCTAACCTGGACTGGGATTTTATTCCAGAGTGAAGGGAGCCTCTGGGTTATGAATCTGTCCCTCCAGCATGTCCTATTTATTTCAGTGCTGAGGTTCAAGTCTCTCGAGCGAGTAGCTCGATGGGATTTGAATTTTCTGAGGTGCGGCATGTCCATTAATTCCGGGTTGGACATGGCTTTATACGTCAGGCACAGATCACCTCTGAACAGGCGGTATGCCACTGAGTAGAGCTGGAGTTTCTTTAACCGGGCAGCATATGGCATCTATTTGAGCCCTTTGATCCTCTTGGTGAGGTACTTTTGGGGTCTTTCCAGTTGCTGCAGGTGTCTGGTAAGGTACATCCCAAAAGGGGCATTGTACTCAATTATGGGCCTGATGAGGGATGAGTAAAGAGGCACAATGACCTCCCCTGATCTAGATGTGAATCCCTTCATGATTAGGTGGGCTATATAAAATGTTTTTCTAACCACTTTGGCCACGTGGTTGTCAAATGAGAGATTGCTATCAACTTGGGTCCCCAGGTCCCTAATTACTTCTTCTGTACTTAATGGATTACCACCTATGTGGTAATTTGTGGGCACTTTGTTTTTGCCAAAGGGGATGACTATACACTTTTTGGCATTTAGCTTGAGGCCATGGCTCTGGCACCAGTTGTCTGTTTCTATGAGGCCCTTTTGGAGGATGCTTGTGTCGGCTGGAGAGTCGATTATGGCGCCCAGTTTGCAGTCATCTGCGAACTTGGTCAGCCAAAGTCCTTCCGTGTTGGCCTGTACCTCCGAGAAATATATACCGAACAAGAGAGGTCCCCAGGACTGAGCCTTGTGGGACACCACTTGTAACTGGTTTGGAGTCTGACATGGCTCCAGCAATTCTAACCATGTGGGTTCTGTCCTTGAGCCAGTTTGCAATCCATTTAGTGACATAGGGGTTTATATTTAAGCTGGTGAGCTTATCTATAATGCCTGAGTGAGGTATTGTATCGAAGGCTTTTGCGAGGTCCAGGTAGGCTGTGTGGACCACCTTCCCCTCGTCAATGGCCTTGGTGACAGTTTCAAAGAAATCAACCAGGTTTAAGAGGCAGGATCTGCCCTTAAAGCCAAACTGGGTAGGATCCAGTGTCTGTAGGTCCCCAATATCTTTATTTATGAGGTCCATGATGATCCTTTCCATAGCTTTGCAGACCAAGCTAGTCAGGCTTATGGGGCGATAGTTTCCAGGATCCGTTGAGGCACCACCTTTATGGAGAGGGACCACTGTTGCTGTACGCCACTCTTTGGGCACATATCCTGTAGTAAGGCTGAGATTGAACAGTAGTTTTATGTTTGGGTTTAGCTCTTCTTGGAGTTCATGTAGGGCGCAGCCGGGACACCGTCTGGTCCCATTGATGCTGTGTTTTTGCTTTGGAGGGCAGCTCTTACCTGAGCATCTGAGATGTCAGGGGCAGCACTCTGCTGGGATAGATATTTGCCCTTTGGTGGGAGTTTGCGCTGAACCTGTCAGCTAGGATGTTGGCAATGTCTGTGGGTTCAGTGTATTTTTTGTCATTTTGGACTAATTCTGAGCATATCTGGGAATTACCACCCAGGTTCCGAACATAACTAAAGAAAGCCTTGTGATTATCCTTAGTGTCCTGTGCAATTTTTCTCTCAAAGCTGGCCTTAGACAATTTTATGAGTGCCCGTAGTTTTTTGCTAATACTGATCAGTGATGCCTTCCCTTTTTGGGATTTTGCTCTATCATTTAGTAGCTTCCTCCTATTGTATAGTTTTGTTTATGGCTGGGGTCCACCAGACAGGACGTCTGCCTTTGGAGGATTGGGTCTTGGTTTTATTTGGGATCGCATGATCCATGCATTCCTGAAGGTGTTCATAGAATGCGTTTATAAAGGATTCTGCTGTCTGGGCAGATTTTCCACAGGCCCGGGGGCTTTGAAGGATTCCACCTCGGTTTTGAGGAGTGTGAAATTTGCTTTAGAGAAGTTTTTCACTGTGGTTTTCTGGGCAGAGGGTGGGGTCGGGATGTGAATATCCAGTGAGATTAGTTTATGGTCTGATCTTACCAGTGAGGGATACACTTCTGGTCTGGAGCATAGAGTCCCCATGTTGGTGATGATCAGGTCCAGTAGGTTTTCCCCTCTTGTGGGAGTGGTAACAAGTTGTTCCATAGCATTTGAGTTTATAAATTCTAGGAACCTTTGGGCTAGGGTGTTGGAGCTACAGTAATGCTCACAGTCTATGTTTGGGTAGTTGAAGTCGCCCAATATAATGGTGTTTGGAGAGACCTTCATATTTTCCAGTGTTCTCAGGAAGGCAGAGTGGGGTTCCTGGGTTTGGGAGGGTGGTCTGTAGCAGGCTATAAACTGGAAGGCAGTTTTACCCACTGTTAGTTGCACATGGATAGTCTCTGATGCTTCGTGCTTTGCCACCAACCTGGAGGTGTGGGTATCTTTGATGAATATCGATACTCCCCTCCTTTTGTGGTTCGGTCCAAGTTTTGGGGCCGAAAAGCATGGTATGAGGTATAACCTGGTAGTGCTGGGGTGCTCTCGGGAGCCCTGAACCAGGTTTCTGTTACTGCACAGATATCGATGTTCTCCATGCTAAGGAGAGTTTCGAGTGCGTGCATCTTGAGGTTTAGACTTCTGGCGTTGAGCAGCATTACTCTTAGTTTCTTATCCCTTGTGATACCTATGGAGGTGGGTTTGTCTTTTGAGCCTTGCCTAAAAAGGCACTATGGGGGTAGCAAGAGCCTTTGCCAATATCCGAAAGCCCAGGGGTGACAGGTGCAAGCCATCCCTAGCGAAGCATCGTGGCTTGTCGAGCATATCATCCCAAGCTGGCATTGGATCCCCTTTGAATGACACCAGTACTTAAGCCAATTGTTGAAATTGATCATCTTGTCTTCATATTGTGGCATCATTCTTGGTGAGGGTAAGATGCTACTCAAGGTCAGGGTCATACCGGCCTGGGCTACATGCTCAGAGAGCTTATTTATGTCTCTTTTCATGTAGTCCAGGGAGATACGTCTCAGGTCATTCACACCAGCATGGACAATGACTGAGTCATATTTGTACTTGCCTTGGAGTGACCTGAGTGCTTGTGTTATGTGGCGGATCCTAGCGCCCGACAGGCTGCTCACCGTGACCCTCTCCTTCAGCCTGGTGAGCGGGACGTCAGTGTGCCTGACGATAGAGTCACCTATTACAAGTGTATCAGGTGTGTTGTTTAGTCTTAAGGGCTGTGACTGTTCAGCACACTGGCTTTGTGAGATATGTGTTGCACGTGTTTTGTTTTGGGGAAGCGGTTGCTTGGGTGTCTGCTTTGGAGGTCTCTGCTGCTTAGGCAGATCTTTATTTAGAGCCTCCGAGTATGTTTTTGTGTGATTATGTGTTTGGTTTGCTGTCGTGGTAGGTCTATGTGAGACCGGAATTGTAGTGAGTGTGGTTTCCTTCTCCTCCTGACTGGTTATGCCAGTACTCAGTTGAGAGAGCTTAGCCTTCAGTTTGGCTATATGGTTGCATCTCTCACATGTGTTAGAATTTGTTGGGAGGAGAAGAGGGTTGTCTGTGTACATGAGGCAGTTGTAACATTGCCTCAAGATTCCCAGATTCACCATCTGGACCGGAGAGGAGATTGACAACTGACCTTTGGACATGCTAGAATAATATTGGGAATTCCTTAATAATTGAAAACAAGGGCCAGTGGGGAGTGAAGGTGTAGTGCTTTTAATTTTTAGTGCTGACTTCTATAATTGCTTTAGTGAGCAAGTGCCAGGTAACTTAAGTGCAATGTGTTACAGGTAACTTAAATGCAAAAATGACAAACAGTAACTTTCTTTCAAGTGAAACAAGGAAATAAGTACAGTAAGCAATGCAGATATCACTAGTGATCCACAGAAGCGCTGAGAAGCCGCGTATTAGGTGGAATTAGCGTTCCAGGGAAACAACAAGCAAACAAACAACAAGCATATAAACAAAGCTAGATTCAGCAGGCCTGGATCTAGTCTATGCTACAGCAAACAAGATGTACCAATTTCAGTAAGATACAGTTCAAATATTCAGGCACTATAAACCTTTAACCAGAAATTCTCAGCTCAGAAGGGCAGAGTCCAGCCTCTTTCTCCCACAAGAGTGCAGACCATGAACCTTCTTAATGTAAAATAACCGGCCTGAAGCCCAAGTGCTTAAACCAGAACTAATACATTTTAAGAATAACAGACACTGGGCTCTCAATCAGCAGTTCCCAACTTAGAAGGATGAAAGCTACCTGTCCTGCCACCACAGTGCAGACCACAAACCCTCTCAGTGCAAAACAACTGGTCCGAAGCCCAAGTGTTTAAACCAAAAGGCTTAGAATGAGTTACACCAAGCAGTAATAAATACAATTGAGTACTTTTAAGATGATGCAAAAGTAAAATAAAGTAGGTAGAAACACAAGTACAGCAAAAGCAGATGAAAATTTTTTTTTTTTTCTGAACAAGTGCTGAGATCAAAGAAATAGATTTGAGTGCTGAAACTAGAAAACTGGCTAGTTATAAGGGAAAAAAACTAAGCTAGAAGGCTTCCCTCCAACACAGAAGGGCTTGAGGGCTCAGAAGCCTACAAATAGTCTATACCACTTAACAGGAAAGGCAGGAAACGAGCTTAAATTTTTTTTCCCCCGTTTCCCAGATGCTCTCTTTGTACACAGTAGGCGTGCCTGAAATCAGAATATGATCTCACTGCACTCAGTTGAGTGAGCAAATGAGATGGGCCCAGAAGGAGTATCCAAACACAAATTTACAAGAGGGGCGGGCAGTTTCAAGGCCACTAAGATTAACACCAAAACAAAACAAAAACAGGGAGGGTGGGTGGGACTAACTGAAGAGCAGAGTCAAAACTTCCAGTTCAGTTAATATTCCTGCAACACAGTTAAAATCAATTTAAATACTGTATTTTTGGAAAAAAAGTGCAGATAAAGGTACTTAAATTCTCTTATACGTCCAGTTGAATACAGCAAGTTCTTAGCTGGCCAAAGCCGAGGTTTTTAAGCAGAAAATATTTCACACTGTACCACTTAAATAGGCAAGGACAGGAAATCAAATAATGTGGCTACCCCCATACCTGTAATTACTAGCAAATAACAAAATTCAGCAAACACTAACTTCCAGTTCAGTTAATATTCCTGCAACACAGTTAAAATCAATTTAAATACTGTATTTTTTGAAAAAAAAAGTGCAGATAAAGGTACTTAAATTCTCTTATACGTCCAGTTGAATACAGCAAGTTCTTAGCCGGCCAAAGCTGAGGTTTTTTTATCCTCCATTTTCTTTAAAACCTCTTCTGCTTTGACACCAAATAATACATCCTGCTGTAAAGGTGCATCCAATAATTTTGCTTTAACGTGATCAGGTAGGGTTTGTTCTTTTAACCAAGCATGTCTACGTATGACAGACCCAGTAACAGCTGCTCTACAGGAAGCTTCCAATGAATCAAATCCACATTGTAAAGTATGTTTGCCCACCTGTTCAGCTGCATGCAACAGATCCTGCATTTTCTTGAATTCAGACTGTTCAGAATGTGTGCTCATTTTTTGTTTTAATTGAGACATTAGGAATTGCTGATATTTCAGCATGTGAAACTGACAATTTAATGCTCTCATAGCCAGAGTAGCTGAGGTGTATATCTTCTTTCCCCATCTATCTAGGGCTCTGGAATCCCTTTCAGAGGGCACATGATTTTTAGCCATAGAAGCTTTAGCCCCTTTGGGACCCTGGGAAATTGTTTCTGGGTCAGTAACAGGGCTTTTATAAAGGAATTTGTGTGAGTCAGGTACTCTGTAGTACCGGTCTGGTTTGGCTGGAACAGGAGGTAGACAGTCTGGATTTAGACTAGACTCCAAGTAAACATCATCCACAATGTCTAAAACTGGAGGGATAGCAAGTGGTCTGTGCTGGGGTAGTAAAAGGAACTCTCGGGAGAGAGTCTTAGAATCAGTGTAGTCCTGGCCTTCCCAGTGGAAATGTTCCCTCATGGTATGTAACGTTTCCCCAAAGGAGTAGTCTTCAGGGGGAGATGCTGAGGGAATAGTCTTCAGCATCAGAGTCTTAATAAGGGGGAAAAGTGTAATCCTGTTCCTCAGAAGAATCTGAGGAAATTGAAACCTGGTCAGAGGAAGCATAATCCTCCTCTTGTCTTGGTCTTTTATCTGGAGGGGGATGGAAACCCCGGATTAGGGTAATCAAATCTTCAGCCATCTTAAGCATCTGTTTTTTAGGCATGGGGCCTTGAACTGTAGACTGAAGTACAGTCTTTTTTGGTTTTAATGGAGTTTTAAGCTTAGCATAAGATTTAATGGAGAGTGTAGTCGGGTCTGAAAACACCTTCTGCAACCGAGGGTGTTTCTACTGCACCTGGATCTCCTTCTGCTCCAGTGTCGGAAGGGCCTAATGAAGATGGCTGCGACGGCCTAGTACACCCCGCTTGAGAATCCGCAGCAGTCTGGGGTTCCAATTCTGCGGTTATCAGGGGCTGCGTAGGCGCCTCACTGAAAACCGGAGAACCGGCGACAGGCCCAGCAGAGGCCTCGGAGTCTGGCTTGTTCCTAGGCTGCCTGTCCTTATCCTTGCGTTTTTTATGCATGCCGGTCGTCGGCTGCTCCGACGGCATGATATAACTAAATTTCCTTCCAAAGTAATGTTGTGCGAAGTCAAAACGGCATTTGATAGTTCGTTTATTAAACCTAGCACAAAACCGACAACCTGTGACGTTGTGGTCTGGGCCTAGGCAAGGAATACAATAAGAATGGAAGCCCTTATGAGGTGTTTGCTTCCCACAAGAAATGCAATTGTTAACTTTTTCTGACATTGGACTGAGGCAAGAAAAGGTTCCCCAACAGGGTTCTTAGCTTTATTGAAGACTTCGGACTGAAATTCGATTTGAAAATCTCAGGTGTCGGCCAACAGGCACTTGCGAACTGCTTCTGCTTCGGGCACCGAGCAGCAAGAAAAGACTGAAGAAAATGGCGTTGGATGCCTCTTATATACCCCTGGCGCACTTACGTCAGGGAAGAAGCGACAGCAACAGACGCCAGACCAAGACTATGGAACTCAGGCCGACTGCGGGACCACCTGACGGCAGGATAACCCAAGTGTGATGACTGCAGCAGGGTAACATGATGAACATTCAGATGTAGTGGTTATCAGAGGCTGCAAAAGCGCCTGAGTACCGGCGAACTGGCGCCTAGCTTAACGGAAGTGTTGTTGGCAGTTTTGGACCTATGCGGTCTCTGTCTTTATCTTTACATTTTTTCGAAATTCCGGTAGTCGGATGGCTTACCGACATTTCTGGATAGTTGGAACAGAGTAACAAAATAATTTGCTGAACGGTTCAGGGGTTGAATAAAGCACAAAACTGACAGCGAGGGACGTCGTGGTCTGGACCTAAGCAAGGAATGCAATACGAATGAAAATCTTCATGAGGTAATTGCTATCCACAGGTAAGAAGATTGTTAACTTTTACTGACATCAGTTTATGAGCAAGAAACAGGAACCCCAACAGCATACTTAACTTTTTTGAAGACTTCGGTTCATAGGTCGGTACTAGGCTATCGGCCCTAACGCCTATGTAAGCCTAGCCATAACAATTCCCTGGAAATTTTTTCCCACAGCATTTACTTCTCTGGGCCCCTGTCTAGCAGGGCGACTGACATGATCCCCGGGGTGAATTTCCTATCTCCCATCCAATCATCAAGGTTCCTTTTGAAGAGGGCCAATAAGGTGCTCTGCTTGACATGTATTGGCAGTCTATTCCAGAGTATGGGGAGTCTCTAGGTCAGGAACCTATCCCGCCAGCATGTTTTGTTCATTGTGATAAGGTTTAGATCCCTGGAGCGTGTGGCTCTGAAGGATTGGGATTTCTTTAATTGGAGCATGTCCAACAGCTCAGGGTTTGACATGGCCTTGTATGTTAAGCAGAGATTGTCTCCGAGTAGACGATATGCCACAGAGTATAGCTGGAGTTTTTTTTAGACGGTCAGCATATGGCATCTGCTTTAGGCCTGTGATTCTTTTAGTTAGGTATTTCTGTGGCCTTTCCAGCTGTTGCAGATGTCTTGTGAGGTACATACCAAATGAGGCATTATACTCTATAATGGGTCTAATGAGGGTATGAGTACAGTGGGACAATGACCTCCTTTTTTCTGGATGAAAAGCCCTTAGTGATGAGGTGTGCCACGTAGAAGGATTTCCTGACTGTTGTGGCGATGTGGTTATCGAAAGTGAGACCACTGTCCATTTGTGTCCCTAAGTCTCTCATCACACTTCGATGTTTAGTGTCCTGCCACCTATGTGGTAGTTCATGAGTACGTTTTTTTTCAAAGGGGATGACTATACATTTCATGGCATTAAGCTTGTGCCCATGGCTCTGGCACCAGGCATCTGTTACTGTAAGGCCCTTTGTAGAATATCCACATCATTTGGGGATTCAATAATGGCTCCAAGTTTGCAGTCATCTGCAAACTTTGTTAGCCAGAGTCCCTTAGTGTTGGCCTGTACTTCAGAGAAGTAGATGCCAAACAAGAGTGGTCCCAGGACTGAACCCTGAGGTACTCCACTTGTCTGGAGCTGGATTTGGAGTCGGCTACTCTTCTGACATTCGAATATGAAAACTTCAGGAGTCTGCCGATTGGCACCTGTGAACTGCTTCAGGCATTGCTTAGCAAGAAAGACTGATGTAATGACGTCGGCTGCATGTTTTATACTCCTGACGACTGGACGTCATGGAAGAGGAGACGGCATCCGATGCAGGAATCCAAGACTCTGGTATTCAGGCCGGCTGAGGGCTACCTGCAGGCAGATAACGCAAATGTAATGACTGCAACAGTGAAACATGAAGAACATCTACATTTATGGTAAATGTACACAACTGTACTATGATCTTCGTGTTTAACTGCTGCAGTCATCACCTGTGGGAGAATGCCCAAAGCTGAGGAGAGGGGTGGTAGGATTAGTAATAGACTAGGAATAGGTCAGCATGCCCTACAGAAAGTACAGTTGTGTACACTTACCATAAATGTAGATGCTAGAGTGTATTTACTGTTACAGTCATCACATTTGGGTTATCTGCTTCCAGTAGCCCTCGGTCGACCTGATTATCAAAGTCTTCGGTCCTGCGTCTGTTGCTGTCTCATCTTCCATGACGTCAGGTAGTCAGGGATATAAAAGCATGCAGCCGACGCCATTACATCAGTTTTTCTTGCCCCAGATGTCAGGTGCCCCCGTAATGGGAAGCAATTATATATACAAGGTTACACCTCAAACAAAAAAGCAAATACACCAAAAAGCTTTAAGCATAGTAAGCAAGAATAGAGGTATAGCCAATAGCAGTCAGGGGGCTGGAGGAAGGGTAACTAGGACTCCAACAGTGAATACACTCGAACATCTACATTTATGGTAAGTGTACACAACTGTACTATGTTCCTCGTGTTTCACTGCTGCAGTCTTCACATATGGGTAGATTCCCAAAGCTAAGGATGGGAGGAGGAAATCAGACAGCATTAGGACCAGTTGTAAGGCCCTGCAAGACTACAGTAGCAAAACCATCTCTGGATTTAGAGAAAATTGGCAAATGGTAATGCTTGGTGAAGGTATGTACAGAACTCCAAGTAGCATCTTCTAGGATGTCACTGGTAGGGACACCTCTAAGAAAGACTGTAGAGGTAGATGCAGCCCTGGCTGAATGTGGTCTTATTCCATGTGGGTTAAGTTTTCCATGGTGCTTATAGCAGAAATTAATGCAGTGGCCTATGCAATTATAAATGGTTTGCTTTGAAATGGCCTTCCCCTCTGCCCCTGCAGCAAATGCAACCAGCAGCTGTTCAGATTTCTGGAGAGGTTTAGTCCTGTCCAAGTAAAATCTAAGTTGTCTGTGCACGTCCAAGGAGTGCAGTATTTGTTCCCCTTTGTTCTGTGGATTAGAAAAGAAAGTTGGCAAATGAATGGACTAATTAAAGGCCACACTGGATACCACCTTGGGCATGAGGGACACCCTGTCCACATGAAAGATGATGAAAGGCTCCACAGCCATAAGAGCCTGTAATTCAGACACCCTTCTTGCTCAAGTAATGGGTAGAAGGAAGGCTGTTTTCCAAGAAAGGAATTTCAACTCTGCATTTGCAGCTGGCTCAAAGGGAAGTAGAGTGAGCTTTTCCAATACAAAGTTAAGGTCCCAGGGCTGGGGTAAGGGGCTCTCCTGGGTGGTCTTAGGTTTTTGGCCCCTATGAGGAACTGCTTCAGCAGTGGATGAGAGAAGAGGGGGTGGTTTTGTGTTGTAATGAGCTGAAATTGCTGAGGCATAAATTTTGATGGAGGAAAAGGAAAGGCCCTTGTGAAGCATCTCAGTTTAAGTATTGAAGTATCTGAGGTAAACTCGGCACTGCTCTGCCCATCCCCTGAGTTTGGCTACAGGAACAGAATTCTTTCCATTTTTCAGCATAGGATTTTCTAGTACTAGGCCTCCTTGCCTCCAGAATGACATCCATCACTTGCTTACTGAGGAATGGTAATGGAGACATCAGGTAATTAGCCAGGCTGCCAGGTTCAGAGTTTGAAGCCATGGGTGTAGAATTTGGCCCTTCTCTTGGGACAGCAGACCAGGGGTCTGAGGCAGGTGTCAAGGAGCTAGCAGTGGCACACTGCGCATGAGGGGGTACCAGTGTTGGTGTGGCCAGTCTGGTCAATTAGTATTGTCCTTGGTTTGTCCTGTTTGATCTTTATTACTGCCTTGGAGAGGAGAGGCAGAGGGGGAAAGGCATAAACCGATAGGTTTTTCCAGGTGAAGGACTGGGCATCCACTTTCCAAGCTTGTTTTTGGGGAGTCCTTATGCAGAATTTGTGCAATTGGTAGTTCTGGGGGGGAAGGTAAACAGGTCTATCTCTGGGCTCCCCCCACTTGTTTCTCAACATTTTGAATATCTTTGGTTCCAGTTTCCACTCGTGTGGGTCCATGAGATTTCTGCTTAGGTCATCTGCCAGTGTATTTAGCTTTCCTGGCAGGAACTGAGCCTGTAGTTGCACTTGGGAGCTCAAGGCTGTGTTCCACAGAGCCATGGCTAGTCTGCAGAGAGGATATGAGTGGGTTCCTCCCTGCTTGTTTATGTACCACATAACAGTGGTGCTGTCCGTCTTTACCAATACTTGTCCTGGAAGAATGTGGTCTTTGAAGGCTGTCAGAGCATTCTGTATAGCTAACATTTCTTTTTGATTGATATGCAGGTTCATTTGACTTGGGTTCCATTTGCCCTGAATGCACTTCACTGCCAAGTGAGTCCCCATGCATAGTCTGATGCGTTTGTTAGGGTTTCGGCAGCAGGGGGTAGAGTGACTGGGCAGTACCTTGTTGTGGTGGCATCTGTCCACCAAAGGAACCATCTATAGACAAGGTATGATAGGAATCATTGAATCTAGTTCCTGAGAATGTTGACACCATAGGCATTTTAGATACCATTGTAGTTTCCTCATATGCATTCTTGCATATGAAAATAGTAGAATGCAGGAGGCCATGAACCCCAAGGCTTTGAGTAATTTCCTTGCAGATAGCTGGGTCTTTGTGGCCAGTAGTTTGAAGTAGGCTGTCAAATGAACTTGTTTCTCTGGCGTGAGGTAGGCCATCTGAGAAGTCATATTCAAGCTTACTCCCAGGAATACAACTTGCTGGCAGGGTACAAGATGTGATTTCTTTTCATTTATGGTGTACCCCAGAGACGTTAGCAATTTATTTACAAATGCCAGATGTAATAGTATGTCCTTGCTTTCTGCCTGAATTAGACAATCGTCCAGGTATGGGTATATTTGAATATTTCTTTGCCTGCAAAATGCAATGACTGGACCTAGGCACTTTGTGAATACCCTGGGTGCAGTAGATAAGCCAAAGGGCAGTGCAGAGAACTGATAGCGCATGTAGCCTGCTTTGAAGCATAGGTATCTTCTGCAAGATTCCCTTATTGGGATGTGCAGGTAGGCTTCCTTTAAATCCAGTGTTGCCAACCAGGCATCTCTGCCTAGCATGGGAAGCAGCTGATGAACAGTTAGCATCTTGAATTTTGGGATTACCAAAAATGTGTTTAGGATAGATAGGTCCAGGATAGGATGCCAGGAATTCTCTTTTCTGGGTACCAGAAAAAGTCTCGAAAAGAAACCATGCCCCCATTCTTCTTCCGGGACAGGCTGAATAGCCCTGATGCTTAAAAGAGAGAGAACTTGTTTTGAGCTTCTGCCCACTGATTTGGGGGTAGATATGGCCAACCGTTTGGGGTTGGTAAGGTGTGGAAGTGGGATCTGTATCCTTGGGAAACTACATTTAAAATCCATTTGTCCTGGGTAATGAGTTCCCAATTTTTTACCTGCAGGGCAAACTTTCCCCCTAAAGGAATAGTCAATTGTGCAGGGCTTGGAAGGTTCAAAGTTAAGTCATTGAGACAGTTTACCATGGGGGGAGTGTTACCACTTCCTGCTTTGGAAGTGGAAGCCCCCACTGCTTAGTCTTGGGAGTACCTTGGGACTGAAGCCTGGGTGTACTGCTGGTTCTGGGTTTGGACTGAAGTCCTGGAAGAGGCAGGAAAGGACCAATTCTTAGACAGCCAATACCTACTAAATCTGGGAGGCTGTACTTGCAGGAAATCTTTAACAGTTTGCATAGATTTAGCTTTTCCTCCATCTTTTTAAGTACTACTACTGCTTTGTTGCCAAACAGGCAGTCTTGGTTTAAGGGAGCATCCAGAAATTTTGCTTTAACACGATCTGGCAAAGATTGCTCCTTAAGCCAAGCATGCCTTCTAAGTACAGACCCAGGGACAGCAGCCCTGCAAGATGTCTCTAATGAATCAAAACCACATTGCAAAGTATGTTTTCCAACTTGTTCAGCAGAATGCATTAAATCCTGCAAATCTTTATTTTCAGCACAGTCAGGACTCAAAATAATTTTCTGTGCAAGCAATCCAATAATATGCTGCTGATACTTTAACATAAGAAACTGGCAGTTTTAAGGCCCTAATGGCCAAGGTTGCAGAAGTGTATACCTTCTTAACCCATCTATCCAGTGCCCTGGAATCTCTATCAGAGGGGGTAGGATTTTTGGCAGGAGTAGCCATAATGCCCTTGGGTCCCTGTGAAATGGTCTCAGGATCCGCAGTAGGAATTTTAAAGAGGAACGTAGGTCCTGATCAGAAAAATTAGAAGGAAAATCAGTCCTAGGTCTCTTAAGAGGGGGAACGGTGGCTTCCCCGGATTAGAGTAATAAGGTCTTCAGCTATTCTTATTTGTTTTTTAGGCATAGGGGCCTGACCATGCAGTCTGGGTGTCGGTTTTCTAGGCATGGATCGAGTTTTAGGCCTTGAAGAAGAAGATGGCGTCAGTTTAATATGCAAGTCAGTAGGCCTGAATGCACCCTCAGAAGCCGGTGCCTGCACAGCAGCTCCGGACCCATCCAAGGTAGAAACATCCACATGTTCCACAGTCGAAAAAGCATCTCGTGGATTACCGGACTCGGAATGGGTCTCTATAGAGGCCTGCGATTCTGAAGTAGCGGGCATCGGGGGCTGCGTAAGCACCTCACTGAGTACCGACGAATTGGCGACTAGCTTAGAAGCGTCGTCGGCAGCTTTGGACCTATGCGGTCTGTCTCGGTCTATCATTGCATTTTTTTTTTTGGAATGTGGGTAGTCAGGTGGCTTACCGAAGCCATTTCTGGATAACTGAACGGAGTACCACAATATTTAGAAGCGTAAATAAACAGACGACGAATAGTTTGAGGTTTGAATAAGGCACAAACCCGACAACGAGGTACGTCGTGGTCTGGGCCTAAACAAGGAATGCAGTACAAATGAAATCTTTAAGAGGTATTTGCTTTCCACAAGAAATACAATTAACTATTACTGACATCGGTTTAGAGCAAGAAAAAGGTTCCCCAATGGGATACTTAGCTTAGTTGAAGACTTCACTTCTGAAACTCGAAAACGAAAATTTCAGGAGTCGGCCGACTGGCACTTGCAAAAGGCTTCTGCTTCGGGCACCGCACGGCAAGAAAGACTGATGTAATGGCGTCAGCTGCATACTTTATACCCTTGACTACCTGACATTATGGAAGATGAGAAAGCAACAGATGCAGGACCTAAGATTTTGGTAATCAGGCTGACTGAAGGCTACTGCAAGCAGATAACCCAAATGTGATGACTGCAACAGTGAAACACGAAGAACATCGGGCAGAGACAAACCCTGCCCTAGCCTTAGAAAATAGAGGTAGGTGATAACGCTTGGCAAGGTATGGACAGAAGTCCAGGTGGCAGCTTCCAGGATGTCCCTGGTGGGCACACCTCTGAGGAATGCTGTGGAAGTGGAAGCTGCCCTAGTGGAATGGGTTCGAACAGACTTTGGGGGGGGGGGTTCCCCATGTAATCTGTAGCAGAAATGGATACAGTGTGATATCATTTAGAAATGGTCCGTTTGGAAATGGGCTTCCCCTCTGCCCCTGGGGCAAAGCTGACAAGTAGATGGTCCGTTTTCCTGAAGGGTTTAGTATGGTCCAGATAATATCTGAGCTGTCTGTGCATGTCTAGTGAGTGTAGAATTCTTTCCCTCTTGTTTTGAGGGTTAGGAAAGAAGGTGGATAGATGTATGGTCTGGTTGAGAGTTGCATTAGAAACCACCTTGGGTATAAAGTAGGGATTAGTCTTCAGGGAGACCCTGTCTGCATGGAAGATTATGAAGGGCTCAATGACAATCAGTACCTGAAGTTCTGAAACCCTTCTGGCTGAGGTGATCGCTAGGAGAAAAGCAGTCTTCCAGGAGAGCTATCTTAGTTCTGCTGAAGCAGCAGGTCCAAAGGGTGGTAAAGTTAGTTTTTCCAAAACATAATTCAGGTCCCGGGCTGGTGTGGGTGGCCTTATGAGAAGTCTGATATTAGAAGCCCCTCTGAGGAATTGTTTAATCAAAGGATGGGAGAACAGGGGCTGTTCTGTATTAAAAGAGCTGAAATAGCTGAGGCGTGGATTTTAATAGAGGAGGCCACTATTAAATAGCTCCGCTAGGTAGTCCAGGATAAGAGGGGGGGATGGTTGTGAGGTATTGCCACTTCTGGACTGGCTCCAGGAACAGAAACTTTTCCATTTTCATGTGTAAGATTTTCTAGTGCTGGGACTTCTGGCCTCTGATGTCTAGGCCCGGTTTGCTTTTAGAGTATTATCCATACTGATAGTTTGAGAGTCTACAAGTCGGGGTGCAGCACCCCCCCCCCCAAGGTAAGCAGTCTAAGATCAGGGGAAGCTACCTGGGAGGCTGTAAGGGCAGGCTGCACAGTAAGGGGTAACAATGTTGTCTGGGCCAATCTGGAGCAATGAGGATGGCCTTTGGTCTCTCCTCCCTTATTTTGATCAGCACCTTGGGAATAAGAGGCAGAAGAGGGAATGGGTACACAAAGAGGGTGTTCCAGGGGAAGGTCAAGGCATCTGCCTTCCACACTAGGTGATGATACTCCCTGGTACAGAATTTGTTCAGCTGATGGTAGAGATGTGAAGCAAACAGATCCACCTCTGGAGTCCCCCACGCCCGAGTGATTTGTAAAAAGATTTTTCTGTGGAGCTGCCATTCGTGGGGCTCCAGTAAGTTTCTGCTTAAGTGGTCTGCCAGGGTGCTGTTGATCCCTGGTAGGTAATGGGCTATCAGGTGTTGTCCCATGGAAGAGGCTGTCAGCCAAAAGTTCATGGCAATCCTGCTCAGAAGGTAAGATTGGGTCCCTCCCTGTTTGTTGCTGTACCACATTACTGTGGTGTTGTCTGTTTTGATAAGGAGAAACCCTGGCTTGAGATGGGGTTTGAAGGATGTCAGAGCCTTTTGTACTGCCATCATTTCCTTCAGGTTGATATGTAAGGGAAGGTGCTGGGCATCCCAAAGACCTTGCGTGCACCTGCCTTCTAGGTGAGCGACCCAAGCTATGTCTGAGGCATCGGAGGTAATGGTCTGCCTGATTGGGCGGAGGATGAAGGAAAGACCCTTGTTCTGGGCAGAGGCCCCTGCCCACCAGAGAAACTCAGCTCTTATACAGGGGATCAGAGGGAGAGAGGTTTCTAGAGATTAAGAGTGCTGACACCAAAGGTTCTTTAGGTACCACTGAAGTCTTCTCATGTGAAGCCTAGCCAGAGGTATTAGAAGGATACAAGATGTCATGTACCGCAAGGCTTGCAGAAACTTGCTCGCAGTGAGGTGACTTATGCAAGGCAGCTGGGTAAAAGAGGCAGGAACCTCTGCCTTTCTGGGGATAGAAAGACCATTTAGGATGCTGTGTCCAGCAGTGCTCCCAAGAAAATTATCTTCCTGGTGGGTGTTTGCCTTCATTTCTTCTAGTTGACAGTGTACCCTAAGAAGGTTAGGAGGGTTTTGACAAGGAAGATGTCCTCGAGGACCTTTTCTTTGCAATCTCCCTGAATGAGGCAGTCATCCAGATAAGGGTAAATTTATATATTTTTCTGTTTGCAAAAGACTATGGCTGGGGCTAAGCATTTGGTCAATAACCTGGGAGCAGTAGATAAGCTAAAGGGTAGCACAGAGAACTGAAAGTGTTGTAAGCTTGCTCTGAAGCAAAGGAATTTTCTGCAGAATTCCCTTATGGGGATGCGGCGGAAGACCTCTTTTAGATTTAGGATAACTAACCAGGCATTTTTTGTCAGCACAGGCAGCAGCTGCTGCTGCAAAGTTAGCATTTTGAATTTGGAGACCACCAGGAAGGTGTTCAGAATGGATAGATCCAGGATGGGGAGCAAAGTCCCCTCTTTTTTGAGAACAAGGAATAGTATGGAATAAAAGCCTTTGTCTGTTTGATCGGAGAGGACAGGTTCTACTGCTGCTTGGGATATCAGAGTTTGGACTCGTTTCAATGCCTCTGCCCACTGATTTGGAGGCAAGTCTGGGTACCCTCTTGGAAATGGGAGTTCGTTGAAGGAGATTTTGTATCTCTGAAAAATGATCTTTATGAATCTCTAAGACTTATCGGTCCTTGCTACAGAAAGCCAATTTTCTTTGCAGAGGAAGAGCCTTCCTCCTAGTTTTTGGCGAGTGAAAAGAGGGTGGGGGGAGATGGAGTCAATGAGAGTTTTTGCCAAAGAGGGATGGCTTAGAACTCCCTGCCTTTGGAGTGAAAGTGGTCCACTGTTTGGTTCTCTGTTGTCCCTGGGATAGGAGTCTGGGTGGTCTGTCCCTGCGGGGCTTACCTTTCCCCAGTCTGCTAGGTGCAGGAAAGGACCAGTGTTTTGAGGGAAAATTCCTGCTGAACCTAGGAGGATGTACCTGAAGGAAATCATTTACTGTTTGCATAGATTTTGTTTTGTCTTCCATCTTTTTAAGCACCTCTTTTGCTTTTACTCCAAACAAGTGATCCTTATCCAAGGGTGCATCAAGTAATTTAGATTTGACATGATCAGGGAGAGGATGTTCCTTCAACCATGCATGTCTCCTAATGACAGATCCTGACACTGCTGTCCTGCTTGAGGCTTGACAAGTAGAGTGCAGTAAATCTGCTAACTTTTTCGAACTGTCACAGTCAGGAAAGGTTGAAATCAAGAAGTTATGTATTCACCATAACGTTCGAGGTATGCAGTCCATCTCGCCTCACATTCTTACACGTGGGTTCGGAGCCGAATCTCGGCTCCGACTCGGCCATACTCTAGCTCCAAGTCTTTCAATTGGCTGGACTAAGAAGGTATCCCATGCTGCACTGCTCCCTTTCCCCAGATCTTGTTTGCTGCGAGCTAATCATTCACTCCTCCACATACAACATACACAGAAGGAAGAACATACTAACCAGAAAGTAATTTGAAACCATACCTAATCCCTAGGTCCTCCAGAATGGGGGAAGGAGGGGGGGGGGGTAAGTAAGAATGTGAGGAGAGATGGACTACATACATCGAAAGTTATGGTGAGTACATAACTTCTTGATATTATGTAGTCCAATCTCGCCTACATTCTTACCCGTGGGACAGCGTCCCCAGCACCTGAATCCTGGGAGGCTCAGTGGAAAATACTCCTGAGCATTGTGGACCCAAAGGAAGACCTGCCTCTGGACACCAAATCCAACTTGTAGTGAGCAACAAAGGTGTGAGGAGATCCCATGTAGCCACAGCACAATCATCATCCATAGACAACCTGGCCTGAAAGGCTGTAGATGTAGACGCAGATCAGGTAGAATGAGCCTTCACTTGACATGGGAAATCCTTGCCACCTGAAACATAAATTAATGAAATACAAATGGAAATCCATCTGGACAAAGTGACTTTGGAAACAGGAGACCCAATCCTGTTTTCTGAAAATGACACAAACAGCTGATCCGATTTCCTGAGATCCTTCATTCTATGTAAATAGAGTCGTAATTGTCTGTGCACATCCAGCTGATGAAATCTAAATTCTGCCTTGTTCGAGAACTCTGGAAAGAATACAGGTAGTTCAATGGATTGGTTTAGATTACTGACGGAAGTCACTTTCGGTAGGAAGGGTTAGGTCTGAGAGAAACCCTGGCCTTATGAAAAATCAAGTAAGGTGGTCTAACTGATAAGGCTTGAAGCTTCGAGACACTCTGGCTGAAGTGATGGCTACTAAAAAAATTGTCTTCCAAGTCAAATATTTTAAATCACAATTAGCTGCAGGCTCGAAGGGGGGTGAAGTGAGATATTGTAGAACAAAATTTAAGTCCCAAGGCATAACTGGTTCAAAAACTGGAGGATGAAGCAATGTACTGCCCTTCCGGAATGCCTTATAAAGTCTGTGTGCCATGAGACTAGGCTCATTAGCGACGTGAAAAGTGGAAATAGCCACCAACTGGACTTTAATGGTTGCGGTCGCTGATCCTTGGTTGAAAAACATGGAGAGGAACTCCAGGAATGACGAAATTGGAGCTGTACAAGGATCAATTTGTCTTGCATGTGCCCAGATGGAAAATCTCTTCCATTTGCTGGAAGAGATTTTTCTGGTGGAAGTCTTATGGGAAGAAGGCAGAATATGAACCACTTCTGGAGAAAAATGATGAAGCCTGACTAATGATGGAAGTGGAGGAGCCAGGCTGTCAGCCCGAGGGTCTGAAGAGAGGGATGGAGCTGCCCTGACATACGAGTCAGCAAATCTGGTTGAGGGTCCAGAATCCAGGGGACGTCCACTAGGTAAGTATGGAGAAAGGGGAACCAAATTTGATGAGGCCAGTGTGGAGCAATCAGAATCATTTTGCTTCCCAAAGATTGTGCTTTCTGAATAACCTTTGTCAGCAGAGGAACAGGAGGGAAGGCATACAGTAGACCGGAGGGCCAATTGTGAACTAGAGCTTCCCTGGGTGACTCCCCCTGAGGGGGGATAAGGGTGAAGTAGCTGCTGCATTTGGTATTGAGGGGGCTGGCAAATAGGTCGCAGCAAGGCTGACCCCACCTGCGGAAAATCTGCTCCGCAACCTGATTGTTCAGGGACCACTCGTGAGGCATCAGAATCGCTCTGCTCAACCTGTCGGCAATCATCAGAATCACTCTGCTCAACCTGTCGGCAATCACATTGGACTTCCCCGGAATGTGCATTGCTACAGGAAAGCGTTGGGAAGCCACTGTCACACTCGCACGGCCTCTCTGCAAAGGGGATACAACTTGGTTCCTCCCTGTTTGTTTAGATACCATACCACAGACGTATTGTCTGTGTGGATCTCAATTGTCCCGAGAGGACGAAAGCTCTGAAGTGCTTGCCATGCCAGTAGCACTGCTCATCTCCAGGACATTGATATGCAGATTCATCTCGTGTTCCTGCCACGTGCTTTGGACTGTCCTGCCTAGATAATGCCCCCACCCCACCCTATCTGGGAGGCGTCCTTGGTCACTGTGGCAACTGGAGGGGACGGAACGAAGGGTTTTCCGTGTCGAGGTTGCTGGTGTGAAGCCAACAGTGTAGATCCTGCTTGCACCTGTCTGTGATTATTATGAGATAAGAAAGAGGAAGATGTTGCAGAGACCACTGGGCGAAGAGTAGCCATTGAAGGAGCCTCATGTGTAGCCTCACCAAAGGAACCTGCATAATTGTAGCAGCCATCGTGCCCAACAATTTGAAAATCAATCTTGCCTTCACTCTTCTCAAAGGGAGTAACACGTACACCTGCTGTTGTAAACTTTGAATCCTTTCTCTTGGTAAGAACGCCATCATGAGCATGGTGTCTAACTCGGCACCTATAAAGCTGACATGCTGCGAGGGCAACAAGGCAGACTTTTCCCAATTTAGAGTTATGCCTAATTGCTGACACAGTTTGATCGTGGAATCTCTGGTTTGTAGGAGTAGATGCCTGGTGGTGGCAGAAAGGAGCCAGTCGGCCAGGTACGGAAACACTTGGAATCCCTGACGTCTCAAGTGAGCCGTTACCACTGCCATGCATTTGGTGAACACCTTGGAGGCTGTGGTGAGACCAAAGGGAAGGGTGCAAAATTGAAAATGACTAGCTCCCAGCCAGAAGCGCAAATGACTTCTGGATGCCCTGTCCATCTTTATATGGTAGTAAGTATCCTTGAGGTCGATGGAGCATATCCACACTTCTTTTCCCAACAATGGGAGAATAGATTGCAACGTGACCATTCGGAACTTGGACTTCTTTACATGGGTGTTCAATCTGCTGAGATCCAAAACGGGTCTCAGGTCCCCTGTTCTTTTTGGCACCAAAAAGAATTTGGAGTAAGTCCCTAATCCGATCTGGTCTGAGGGGACAGGCTGGATGGCTCCTTTTTCGAGCAGCTTTAAAACCTCTGAAGCTGTAGAATCCCTTTGATTGGGTGGAACATCTGAGATTTTTTTGATCGGAGGGGGAGCTGAAGAGAAGGGAATGCGATATCCTCCGGAAATTATTTTTAATACCCATTGGTCCCGAGTTATACTTCATCAGGCCTCTGGGTATTGTGAAATGCGACCCCCGACTGACTCTGGAAATGCACAGTCAGGCCTCCCATCAGGAGCGCTGGTAGGGAGAACCACGAAAGGAATCGCGGTCTCCCTTGTTACGCAGGCCTCCTCTGCCTCTAGGGCGGCATCAAACAGAATTACCACCCCCTCCCCTGCCTCTGGAGGGGGACTCACCTTGTGCGTCATGAAAAAATCTGTGCAATTTTTTTGAACCACATCTTCCCACCCCCTCTGGGCCTTGGGATATGGCCCAGAGGGTAGGGAAAAACAGACTCCCACTGCAGACAGAGGTTTTCCCTCTTGCTCGCACCTAGTGAGTGTCCTTCACCTTGGTTCCGAATAAGGAGGAACCATCAAACGGGGCATTGGTGAATGTAGACTTGAAGGCCTCCGCGAAATTAGAGGCGCATCCAGGAGCGTCTCCTAAGAGCAACTCCCGAACTCGCTGCCTTACCCGCTCCTTCGGCTGCATAAGATATCAGCCTCATGGAGGAGTTAGCAATAGAGTTGAGGGTAGACATCTGAGCGTTGACCTTCTGAGCCACCGCATCAGAAACGTTACCCTGTAGAGTATCTCCAAGCTCTTTCAGGAGATCTCTTTGGAGCAGTGTAAAATGAGACAAGTAATTCAGTGACCATAGTGTAAAGGCCGCTGAAGAAAACATACGCTTCCCGTTACCGGTCCATGGTCCTAGACTCCTTGTTAGGAGGATGGGCGGTAAACGAAGTCTCAGCCAGTTCCTTCTTGGTGGCCGCTGCCACCACCATGGCATCTACAGGAACTCCCTTGGATAGAAAGTCTTAGTCAGAGGGGGGTGGACAAGACTTTGTTGGGTCTCCTGGGGTCTGGTTCCACAGAGTCAGGGGTTTCCCACACCCTTCGACACACCAGATCTAAAAGCTCGAAGGGTGGAGACACCCAGGAGGCAGAAGGCGGAGCCCCAAAGGCCTTCAAGAACACAGACTCGTCCTCTGAGGGAGCTTTAGAGGGCCAGTCACCCCTCTGCTTCAAATTTTCCAAGATGTCGGAGAAAGAGACATCCTCAGAGGATGACTTGGGGGACCCCTCCGATTCCTCGAGGTCGGTGTCTGACGTGAGAGACTCAACTTGGGAGTCCATGTGCTTCCTCTTGCACGATCTTTTTTTGGGTGGCAAAAACACTGAGGACTTGGGTCTCTGCTGTCGAAAGATAGAGGGTGATCAGAGACCTGCACCGGAGCTGGCGAGGACTGAGTGTCGGCGCAGAATGATGTTGCAGAGGACCTGACCAGTACGCTCTGCATGGCCTCAAAAGCTGGTCCCCCCCCCCCGGCTCCGAAGATCGGCCAACCGTGGAAGACCTCGGAGCAGAAGGGTCCAGGTCTGAAGCCAACGCAGGGGTCAGGCTTCCCCGAGCCAAAGCACCAAGAGGGAGGCTAGGAGCTGAAAAGCGACCCGAGGCCTTCCCCTTGGGTCCGACCAAGGGACCATGAGTCCTGGACCCTGTGGACGGAGGAGACTGGGTCGGAGCTAAAGCCGGAGCCGATAAGCCAGGATGGGCCATCGGAGCAGACGTAACGACATCTGATGGCGCTGACCACTCCGGCTCTGCAAGCTGAGATTCGATCGGAGGAGGAAGTATCGACACTGGTTGGGTGACAGGCTCTGGAGCTAACTGGGCCGGAGCCGAAAACAATTTTGCCAGAACCGGTGACTGTAGACGTCTCTGCACCACTCTATCTACATCCACATCTGAAAGAGTCCTGGAGGACCTAGAAGATATCCGAATCGGCTCCGAGGGACTTGGAGCCGAAGCAGATTCGGTCAATATACTAACTTCCTGCAGCTCCGAGGACAGTAGAGCTGAGGATGCCACAGAAGATTTCACTACTTTCTCCGGAGGCTCCGAGGAAACAGATGGAGCCAGAGAACACTTTTTTGCCTTAAGAGGACTTAAAGCTAGAAGCCCTTCCCAAATCCTCCTCGAAGGAGAGTTGCAAAAGTACTTCAAAATTTGTTTGTTCTTCCTCTCCTGAAGAACATGTGGGCTAAATGCATAGCAAAAAGTACAAGATTCCTGGAGGCGAACAGCCCCCAGACAATAAACACAGAGTGTCCATCAGTGAAGGACATCTTATAACCACATTTAGCACCCTTCTTAAAGCCCGAGGGCTTATGCTCTTTCGTATCAGACATGATGAAAGAAAGAAAGAAAAAAAAAAAAACAACCGTTAACAGTCAACCATTAATATACATATAAGGTGCGGGAACTAAGCAAAACCACAACAGACAAAATACAAAAGACCTCTAACTTAATCGGTCTCAACAGGAAACACAAGGAAAGACTAGGTCCTCTAATTTAAACGGTCCTAGCCAGAAGGATAGATACCTACTAAACTAACAAGAAACACTGAAGGGGCGGGACTAGGTCCTCTAACTGAAACGGGCCTAGCCCGTAGGAGAAACAGTTAGCGGGACACCACAAAAGACAATAATACCAGAAACAACTTTTTTACCAAGGGTTAGTTAAGTACACACACACAGCTATGAAAATAGCTTTTTATTTTAGAAGCAAAAAACTGTCAATAAAGACAAAAGTGATATTTAGCCACAGCCAAGAGCGAGACCACGTCCGAGCTATACGAGCGGCAAACGAGATCTGGGGAAAGGGAGCAGTGCAGCATGGGATACCTTCTTAGCCCAGCCAATTGAAAGACTTCGATCTAGAGTACAGCCGAGTCGGAGCAGAGGTTCGGCTCCGAACCCACGGGTAAGAATGTAGGCGAGATTGGGCTACATAACATCTTTTGTTTTAATAGTTCCAAAGTGTGTTGTTATTTTAACATGTGGAACTGACAGTTGAGTGCTCAGACAGCTAAGGTTGCAGAGGTGCACACTTTTTTACCCAGTCTGTCCAGAGCTCTGGAGTCCTTTTCAGAAGGAATAGAATTATTTGCAGAACTAGCCTTAGCTACTTTTGTTCCCTCTGTAATGACCTCCGGGTCTGCAGCAGAATTTCTGTACTGGTATTTGTGAGAATCCGGTACTCTAATACAAGTCAGGTTTTCTGGGAGCAGGAGGGAGGGTGGGTGTCAAGAGTTGAGATGGATTCATGGAAGACATCATCAACCACCTCTAAGAATGGAGAGATGGCCAAGGGTCTGTGCTGGGGCAGGTCTAGAAACTCTTAGTCTTCTCTTAGACTGAGGGAAGCAATGGGATTCCCAGTGGAAATGTTCTCTGAGGGTGTGAATGGTTTCCCCAAAGGAAAGATCTTCTGGTGGGGAGGCAGAAAGAATGGATTCCTCTACATCTGAACCCTCATAAGCAGTCAGAGATTGTTGTTCTGACTCCTCAGAATCCTGTTCCATCAGCATTTCAGGAGAAAGGTCTCTTTTCCTTTAAGGTGTGGCCTGACTACCCCTGATAAGGGTGATGAGATCCCTCCACCATTTTAAGCATTTGAGCTTGGGGTGGTGGAGAAGAAGTAAAATGGTGGCTAGAGGTAGTTTTCCTAGAAGTGGCCTTGGCTCTAGGCCTAAGAGTATGCATTGGTCGGAGTGAAACGGTAGTCGGAGAAGACGTCAGGTTTTTGTCTAGTTCGGTAGTGCGAAAAAACCTCCTCAGAAGCCGGTGCCTGCGTCACGGCTCTGGACCCAACCAAGGCAGACACCACCAAAGGCTCAGAAGACTAAGAAGATTTCTGCGGCATACTGGACTACAAAACTGTCTCAACAGAAGTCTGCAAAGATATCAGGGGCTGCAAAGGCACCTCATTGTATTCCTGAGAACTGATGACCTGCTTGGCGGTAGAGTCGTCGGAAGGCATAGCCTTGTGTGGTCTATCTTTATCCTTACGTTATTTTGGAATGTCTACGGATTGTTGGCTGACGCCATTTTGGGATGCGAAAATGGAAGACTAAAATACCTGGCTACAATAATTGCTCCATGATGAATGGTTCTCGCTTTAAAGAGGGCACAGAACCATCAACGGGGGATGTCATGGTCTGGGCTTAAACAAGTGACAGTATGAATGAAAGTATCGGTGTGGTATTTGCTCTCCATAGGCAAGACAATTATCTTTTTCGGACATTGGTTAGTGGAAGAAAAAAAGGATTCTTAAAGGGGTACTTGGCTTTAAACGTTTTCAGCTGTAACTCAAACTCTGGTATCGACCAACCGGCACACTTCCAAACTAATTCTGCTACGGGCCCCACAGCAGAGAAAGACTGATGTAAAGGCGTTGGCTGCCTTCCTTAACATCAATGACATCAGGCAGCAAGTGACAGCAGCTGACACAGAAAAACAAGGACTCTGGTATTCTGGACAGCAGAGGGCTACCACAGCAGGGATAACCCACAGGTGATGACAACAACAGTGAAACAGGTAGATCATCAAAAAAATTCACCAGCCAATACTAAGCCACATTTCTGCCTTCCACAAGGTTATGGTCAATATAAAATACTAGACACCCATGCCTGGACTATGGGATAAGAGAGTCAAACACGTGCTTCAGGTAGGGCAGTACCACCTGCAAACTAACTGAGTGGCACAGGATAACTCTCTGCTCAGTACACCAACCTTTCCTACTCAACAGACTAAATCTGACAACTGGAAGGCTTCCTGACATCTTCAATAACCTGCAAAACTTCACAGCAAAACCCAACATAATCAGAGCTAAACACAGAGGATGGTTCTGATGTGGAAATGACTGCTGTCCCAACATGGGACAGACCTTTGACTTCTACTGGCATAGTTTCTTGCCCTGTAGGAGCTTGACAACCTGAAACCGCCACCTTCCCCAGCTGTACATGACTGCTGGACCGGCTCTGATTTTTGCTACTATCCAGAATCACAAAGAATGATGGACTTTGCTTTCAGCTCCCTTGCATACAGGTCAGAAAATGTAACTAGCATCGAATCACATTTTCCCCTGATGAACAGAATAACTAGGTTGGATTGCATTTTCTCCTTTTGATGGGAACAAGTTTATCTGTGGGATGCCCTACTCATGATGGGCTTGACCTGAAAGAACAAGTAAGATGTCTCGCTAGAAAAGAAGTTGAGTTGCTACTTAGAACTACTCTATCAAGAAAAAAAGAGAAAACTAGTAGAGTGCCATATTTATAGTCCACTGCCAAAGACAATTCCTCTTTTCAGGGCCTTATGGGCTAATGCCATACTGCTTCATGCAATCATAGCCTGGTTTTCCTGACCAAAC
>NC_056731.1:1940782029-1940809529 GCF_019279795.1 Protopterus annectens
AGAGGCACCCTCAAAGGCTCCAGGTTTCTGTCACAAGGAGCTTACAGAACAAAGCAATGGGTTGCCTCCACCTCCGAATCTGGAAGTAACAAGGCAGCTCCCTCCGGTAAACAGCCTCAATGGCTTACATCCGCCATCACCAAGCACTTGTCTTTTGGCAGCCCCTTTGGGGGGGAAAACTGGCACTTCCTGCACGAAATTGGCATTGAATTACCCAGGACAAGTGGGTTTTAAATATAGTATCCCAGGGATACAGATTTCATTTCCACACGTTGACAATCCCAAACGGATGGCCAGATCTGCCTCCAAATCATTGGGCAGAGGCACAGAAACAAGTTATGTCCCTCATGAACATGGGGGCTATTCAACCCTTACCAGAAAAGGAAAAGGGACAAGGTTTTTATTCAAGACTTTTCCCGGTACCCAGAAAAGACAAATCACGGCATCCAATTCTGGACTTATCCATTCTAAATACATTCCTGGGCATTCCAAAATTCAAGATGCTGACTCTACAGCAGTTACTGCCTATGCTAGGCAAGGATGCCTGGTTGGTAACTCTAGACGTAAAAGAGGCTTACCTGCATATCCCAGTAAGGGAATCTTGCAGAAGATACCTCCACTTCAAAGCAGGTTTTTTGCATTACCAGTTCTCTGCACTGCCCTTTGGCTTCTCTACTGCGCCCAGGGTCTTCACAAAGTGCCTGGCACCAGTAATTGCATTTTGCAGACAAACATTCAAATTTATCCTTATTTGGACGATTGTCTAATTCAGGCAGAAAACAAGGACACTCTTCTACAGCATCTGGCATTTTTAAAAAGGCTTCTAACTTGTCTAGGGTACACCATAAACGAAAAGAAGTCACAATTGGTACCCTCTCAAATAATTACATTCCTGGGTGCAAGCTTGAATACAACTGCCCAGATGACTTGCCTCACGCCAGAAAAACAAATTCAGTTGACAACATACTTCAAACAAGTGGCCACAAAAACACAGCTATCTGCAAGACAAATTCCGCAGGCTTTTGGGTTCATGGCTTCCTGCATTCTACTAATTCCATATGCAAGACTGCATATGAGGAAACTTCAGTGGTACCTAAAGAACTTATGGCGTCAACATTGTCACAGCCTGGAAACAATGATTCCCATCATTCCTTGCCTGCAACAGGAGTTCCTATGGTGGGCAGAGGCCTGTCACCAACACAAGGGACACTTATTCATTCCACCCCCTGCCACCCAAACCCTGACTACAGATGCATCAGATTATGCTTGGGGGGCACATCTGGCAGGGAGATGCATTCAGGGCGAATGGAGCCCAAATCAAATGCACCTACATATCAACCAGAAAGAAATGCTAGCTGTACAGAGTGCTCTGACAGCCTTCAAGGACTTTCTTCATCCAGGGCAACTACTGATAAAGATGGACAACACCACAGTTATGTGGTACATAAACAAGCAGGTGGGTACCCATTCCTAGCCCCTCTGCAGACTAGCCATGGCTTTGTGGAACACCGCCTTGACTTACCAAATACATCTACAAGCTCGGTTCCTGCCAGGAAAACAAAATACTCTGGCAGACGAACTAAGCAGAAATCTGATGGACCCACACGAATGGAAACTGGATCCACAAATCTTCAGCATGTTGACCTGAAAATGGGGGAGTCCAGACATAGATATTTTTGCCTCTCCCCAAAACTCTCAGTTGGACAAATTCTGCACAAGAATTCATCTCAAAAAAGCTTGGAAAGTGGATGCTCTGTCCTTCACCTGGAAAAATCAGTCTCTGCCTTTCCCCCTCTGCCTCTGCTCTCCAAGGTTTTACTAAACGTCAGACAGGAAAAAACGAAAATGATTCTGATTGCTCCAGTCTGGCCTCGACAACACTGTTACCCACTCCTACGCAATATGTCTCACCTTCCTCAGACACCTTATCTACCGTCTCAGCAGAACTATCAAATTTTGCACACTCCGCTCCAAATTCTGAATCTTGCAGCATGGCTAATAAACTAATTTCACCAGTTAAACCTCTCCGTAAACCTGTGATGGATGTCATTTTGGAGGCTAGAAGGCATAGTACTAGAAAATCTTATGCTGATAAATGGAAAAGATTCTGTGCCTGGAACCAAGCTCAAGGAATAAACACAACAATGCCCAATATTTCTCAGATTCTGCAATATTTAACTGAGATGCTTCATAAGGGCCTATCTTTCTCTTCTATAAAAATCCATGCCTCTGCCATTTCGAATCATTACAACACAGAGCCTCCTCTCTTCTCATCCCCTGCTAAAGCAGTACCTCAGAGGGGCCAAAAATTTGAGACCTCCCAGGAGAGCACCAACTCCTGCATGGGACCTCAATTTTGTGCTGGAAAAACTCACCCTACCTCCTTTTGAACCAGCTGCTACTGCAAACATAAAATTTTCTCTTGGAAGACCGCTTTTTTTTTAGCAGTCACTTCAGCTAGAAGGATTTCAGAACTACATGCTCTCATGGCAGTGGAGTCTCTCATTATCTTTCATCCAGACAGGGTGGCCCTCGGGACCAATTCATCCTTTATGCCTAAAGTGGTATCTAGTGTAGCTCTTAATCACACCATTCACCTGCCAACCTTTTTTCCAAATCCACAGAACAAGGGGGAGCGGATTCTGCATTCATTGGATGTACACAGACAACTAAGATTCTACCTAAACAGGACAAAAATCTCTAAGAAAATCCTGAGCAATTACTGGTGGTATTTGCTGAAGGGGCAGAGGGAAAGGCTATTTCAAAGCAGACTATTTCAAAATGGGTAAGCCATTGTATTTGTTTCTGCTACTTGCACCATGGTAAACCTGTCCCCAAGGGGATCAGATCCCATTCCACCAGGGCTGCATCTACTTCTGCAGCCTTTCTCAGAGGGGTTCCTACAAGAGACATTCTAGAAGCTGCTACTTGGAGCTCAGTTCATACATTCACCAAACATTACCATTTACCTCTCTCTAAATCCAGAGCGGGCTTTGCCACTGCTGTCCTACAGGGCCTTATAGCTGCTCCTTATACTGTATAATTCCAACCTCCCAACCATAGCTTTGGGATTCTACCCAAATGTAGTGACTGCAACAGTGAAACACCAAGAACATAGTACAGTTGTGTGCACTTACCATAAATGTAGATGTTCGAGTGTATTCACTGTTGCAGTCCTGGTTACCCACCTGCCAGCCCCCTTTTTCTCTTATTATACCTCTCTTATTTGGAAGTATATTTTTTGTGTTCTAATAATGCTCCCCATTGGGGGGGCAGCTGATATCTGGGACAAGAAAGACTGATGAAAATGGCCTCGGCTGCATGTTTTATACCCCTGACGACCCGACGTCATGGAAGAAGAGATGGCAACCAACGCAGGACCCAAGAGCTTGTTATTCAGGCCGACTGAGGGCATCATGCCAGCAGATTACCCAAATGTAATGACTGCAACAGTGAATACACTCAAACGTCTACATTTATGGTAAGTGTACACAACTGTACTTTCTGTATAATGTGGGTGTCTAAGACACTAAAGATCTGGGTATATCTGTCATCTATGCATAATATAGCACTGTGCTCTGCTGCCATGCTGCTGCTACTACTAGCTCAGATTGTGTGGCTGGAAATGCTTTTGTGTTTTTGCTTAGTAGGACTCGTGCATTTGGAATTAACTGTAGTAGGAGTGTGTGCTACTCCAGCCTTTTATCCTTAAAGACAGATGTAGCTTTTCCTGATGATCTAACGAGAGTATGCAAGTTTTTTTTTGTTTGTTTTTTTTTAAACTTGGTGTTGAAGCTTGTAAATCAACTTTTTTTTTTTTTTGTGAAGTCACTATCCTAATTGAGCGACCTCTTCTACTCTGTCATCTCAACTGAAGATGCCTACATTACACTTCTTCCCCTTCTCTGTTTTTCCAGCCTTGGTTTCCATGTGCATTGTATATGTTTTTATATTGATCACTGTTGCAGTCGCCTAAGCTTGTATGGGTTATATTCTGCTTAGGTTATAACAGCCAGCCATCACAGTTTGTTCCACACACCCAAATCATTGGTCAGCTCGATTTTGAGCTCACTAAAAGGGTTGGATACTAAGTCCTTCAGAGCATTCCTGCCACTGACGAAAGCACATCTGTGCAGGCTTTTTAGGATTGATAGTCTGCTTGTGCTGTTCCATTGCTGGCAGATATGTTCCCGTTGACGAGAAAGCTTCCTCATTATTTTAATGTTTAAACTAAAAATGTTAATTTATTGACTGCTGTGCAAGTTTCATGTACTTTAAACAGGAGCATACGTTTTTGTTTCTGTTAATTTAAACATTCCAAATTTTTTCTGTGTTTAAATTTACTTTTGGAGTGGTAATGTAGTGCTTTTGCATTGCATTTTTTGCTGGGAAAAGTTACTTTTTAATTTGCAAAGGTCTGCTCTGCTTAGTTTTTGTGGGAACGAAGTGTCGTTTTTGGTTTGACGGTGAACAACTATCAGTCCCACAGTCCATCTTTCTTCCAGCCTCCTCTACCGTTGTCTCCTAGATCTCCACTTTTGGTGACTTCATTCTTCCCATGTGAACATTTGTTATTCACCTTGGATTTCCTCCTGCTTAGTCCAAGCCCATCTTTCTATTCCCTTCTCTCCAGTCAGAGTTCAGCTTTGCAGTTGTTGTGCTGCTGTTCATTGCCAGTGAAACAGCCCTCCCTAATTCCCACCTTCCCATTCTCATATTATGCCATTCTGTGTTTTAAGGTTCTAAACAACTGTGATCAGTTGGTTGGTTTCCATCATGTAATGGTGGTGATCAGGTGTTTTCCCATAAGCTAGTCCTTCCTAATATAGCTGCCCTTCCCTTTCCACTCAAAGCTGTTACAAACATCTTGTATTTGTTCAACTTCCGTAGCATTTTTCTTTCTTTCGAAGTGCCTTTTGTCCTTGTGCCTGTTGACCAATAAACCTTCTTCATTTATACATTGATTATTAACTCCCCCCATACTTCGGAGTTTTTGTGCAGTGTGAGGGTGCAAGCTTTCTCGAGAGGTTGTCATACATGCAACCTTTGAGAGTTGCTTGAGCTGTCTTTGGCATCCCTGGCAGGGGTGGCCCATTTTTATATAGCCTAAGCCTAAACCTAATCCCTGGATTAGGGGTGGAGAGAAGCTACTTTGTGTGTCTTTGGTTTTGTGAGTGCATTCTTGTTACAGTTGCCAATGGAAGCCGTTTCCAGATGGTGGCTTGGTGAGCCAAAGGCATCTTCCTTATTGAGGGACTGACGTGCAGTACAGCACAGCCTTTCTCTAGGGGATTGTGGCTGTATGCCTTCTGCTTTGGCTTTCCCTCTCTCTCCAGGATGGGTATTGCCATCTTGCCTTGCCCAACTGTCAAGCACCTGAGCTGCTAATCAAACTCTGGTCAGTTTGCCTATAGTCAGGACTTTTTTCTGCTAATTAGAACTTAGCATTCGACCTTGTTGATACACGTTGGATATAAGCAGTGGTTAATCCTTTATTTTAATCATTCTATTCCATTCTTGTAGATCAGTGTATGTTTACATATTTTGCTGTATGTCAGCAGCCATGCTAAACTATTCTGTTGTATTTAAAAATTGCATTTTTAAACTTACTGACTACATAAGAGTTCAGCATGCTGTGGCATGTGTATACTATATAGCAGTCCTGTATTTGATTCCTACAACTGTGTTTAACTTGTGTACCTGAGCAAGTCACGTCATTGGACAATTTACCTGGGCTGAACCTGAAATGGGTCCACATGGACCAGTGTTGTGCCCCAGTTGAACATATTTTTAAGTACTATTTGAAACGCATTTTAACTTTTGAATGGCAACGATTACTTAGTTTAAACTTGAAAATTGTTCAGCACACACATCTTACTAATGGTGTTTAATGTTGCATTGCAAGTTGTTTTTTTTTTTTTTTTTTTTATAATTGTCAGTATACACTGATTTTATAAGTAGTTTTGGTATATTTTGTTAAGATAGTATCTTAAGTGCACCATCTAGACAGTTGATATATACTAGTATGTACGTTAGCTTCTTCGTTAAACCTTGGCCAGCATTCCGCCATTACTGAAATGTGTACGGTTAAGAATGGGCAACCAAATATAAGATACACAAGTTTAATACTTAGTATAACCATAAATCACAAAAACTATGCAGACTTTTTCAAAGCCTTCTCCCCTTCTTCGTGGTATCATATAGACGACTACTAAAAGGCAATCTCTGCCTCTTATATGGAGCATCAGTGGGCCCTCTTCTGTCAGACATACTGAACGTTTTTAAGTCCAGTAGTAGAATAAATAAAACTCAGGGGATCTCTGTGTCTTTTATGCCATAAATAGAACATGTTGGAACGATAATTGTATATTGTAGAGAATACCCCTTCCATAGAACAGTCTTCCACTTCACATAAAGCTAAGTACTTCTGTTACTCTAGCCAAACATTTATTTGCATGAATGGATGGGAACATGCAAATTCAACTCTCTTTAAGTAGCTATGTCCCTCATGGATAGTCAACAAGTAAATGTCCCATCATTTTCTTGTATGCGTGCCTCCGGGTTATTTTTATGCATGCAGTTATAGGGGCTAAAATCTGCCGTGGGGGGTGTAAGGCTAGGCTTCATGAGATCCTCCTAGATCAGTAGTTTATTACCTATAAACATGTTGCGCTAGGTTTTCAGGTTCATCCTCATTAACATACTCACTGTCCTTCCTCCTTGGCTCGCTGTCTTTTGTTTTGGTTCCCTGTGCCTTGCATACTAAAGAACTGGAGAGGGAAGGTTCCATGTAGACCACTGTGTATAAAGCAGAGGGTTCTTTAATCTGCGAAGGTTTGATTCTAAACTGTTTTACTTCCTGACTACATTAGAACTGAAGTCAGTGAGGAAGGCCCTGGTCATCCAGATGTGTCGTTTAGAAGAAATATTTAATTTATGTTGAGATGGCATGTGGTGTAGGCACCTCTTCTTTTTATTTTTTTTCAGTCCACTTAAAACTTTTAACTGAGCATTAGGTCTTTGGTCTAAGTAAAGGACTTCTTTATCTTTGCTTTGGGAAGAAGAGTTTGGAAGGAGTACAGAAAACTTTTCATTGTTTGCAGCTTGTATAAGTAGATGTCTAGGATCAATGTCACCCTTGATTGCGCAGTTGTTAGGCCAAAGGCAGTGGTGTTCTGTTGTTGAGTACTTTGAGTTCTGTTAATAACTGCTGAAAGATATGTATTGAAAATACCTTTTTGAGGTTTTGAAGTGGAAGCTTGCCCTGCATCTCTTTTGGAATTGGAGTATAGCTTTCTGTATTCTGGTATCCGATTATAGTTCACAGTTTTTCAGCATTTATTTGGTGGGTGTCTAGACACAGTTAACATGATTCTGGAAAATTGCATGCAAGCTATTCTTATTTCACACACTTTATGTATAAATTTATTTTTTGACAGTAAATTGTGCAAATTTGGTTTAACATCCTTTAGCTCATAGTTCTGTGTTTTTTTTTTTGTTTGTTTTAGGCTAAGAGCTTTCTTGATTTCAAAGCTGGAGGCTCCCTTTGTCATATCCTTGGTGCTGCATACAAGTTTAAAAGTGAGCAAGGCTGGTAAGTTATATTTGTTGAGAGCATGTGTGATAAGAGCCTAAACAGGTTTAGTGTACTCTGTATTACTCCTCCTTGTTTAAATCCAGTGTGTGAAATAGTGGAGTGAATGGGTCTCAACTGCCAGACAGCCAAATAACTTCATTCTTATTGAAGATGTCTGATTTTTGCTTTGCAGGCCCAACTTCTGTTTCTGCTGAGCCACATAAACCGAACCTGACGTGAAAAAAAAGCATACATTTTCAGTATTAGCCTAGCTTTTTAAAATACATTTAAGATCAGGTTTCCAGAACTGCACTAATATAGATTGTGCCATTTGTTTCTCTCTTGCTGCTTGTTGAACATCAGCCCATGTTGTGATCAAGCATGTTTATTTACTGTTTCTCTAGGAAGCAAAGCAGTATTTTCCAGTGTGCCTGTACTTCCTGCTCCCTTGGTGGTTCTGTATGCATTCTGACACAAAGATCATACATTGCTCCCCTTTTAATAGCTGTTTATGCACATGTTTTTTTTATGTGCTCTTTCCAGAAGGCTGTTCACTTTCATAGTTTATATGACAAATCAGCTTGGCAGACTTTGAGCACAGGTCTACAGTTTGTCTATGACAGTGTTGTTCAGTACTCCACTGGGATTCTGAATTGCAGCAAATCAGACTGCTACTCCCCTGTCTTGCCTCTTCCATTGTGCAAACTGCTACTTAAACTTAGCTCATCTGGTCACTGCTGGAGCCTTATCCTCCACTCCAAAGCAAAGAAGGCTGTTACTGCATAAAATGCTTAAAGTGGAATGGTTAGTTCCATTCGCAAAAAGAGAAAGATCTGACCTTTGTACTAGACTAGCCAGGTTTTTGGCTAGCAACCCAGGTGCTGGTGAACTTATTGTGGTGAGGTGGGAGAATGGCGGTTGTCCTGTTGCCTACCTTGGTGCTGGTTATGTATATACTTGCATCTTAGAGGAGCAAATGAGCTTTTGAGTGGTCACACTTAAAGGAAACAGGTCAGTTAATGAAGCCAGTGGGAAAGATTTTTGGTGAGTGTAGGTTGGGGAACAAAAGGTAATTTTCAAATGGTGTTTTCATCATCATTTATCATAGACTAAGACATGGGTCTGGAGAATTTCTCCCCAGGCCTCTGCTGAAAATTGGCTTGTTCCAAGTCTGACTTTCTTGGTAAACAAAATGTTAAATACAAAAATAAAATAAGTATGGATGGGTAACTGTTTTCTACTGTTGTGTTGCCTGTTTTGTAATATTCCATCACCTTTCCTTGCTGGACAGTCACATTTCTTGCTCTCGCCAGTATTTTGATAACTACACCAAAGATCTTTTGATGCTTCTGTTCAAATTGCATTATTTCGTTCCTAAGTTTTTCATGTGTGTTATTTTGCATCTATCAGCACCAGGTTTAAGCTGCTGCTTAGGATAGGCATCCACTGTTGTCATCAGGCTACCTTTTCTACTTTGTCTGTGTTTAGTATGAGAATGCAAGTCATAATTTCTTGTCACATTTTACAGCACTTTCTTGGTGGCTTTGACTATTTATTTCAAGGAGGAATTTTTTGTCAAAATTATTTTTCAGCCAGGTGTTTGGGAACCAGCCCAATGAATATCTAGTGAGTAGAACTTCAGGATTCCCCAGGTGCTCAAAACAGTCCTTTGGAAGATATACCGTAACTGTTTCTATCCTTTGGTGTATTAAAGGTAAACAAATGTTCACACTTCTTAGAATGCCATGTTAAGTGAAAAACGGGTGGATCCTTCTTGAATGAGATAATGACTACCTGCACGATGGCCCTTCTAGACTGCTTTGCCCCTATACTGTGCTGGGAGGAGGTACTGGGAGCAACATGAATGTAGGGAAGAAAAAGCTCTGTCTGCTCATAACTCTCAAAACTTGATTTTCTGTAGTCCTATCTCGCCTTCATTCTTGCACATGGGTTCGGAGCCGATTGCAAAGCTCAAAGTCTCTCAGTTGGCTTGTGGCAAGGTAGGTATCCCATAGTGCACTAGTACAATCCCCAGATCTCATTTGCCACGTCTACGAGTTCAGAAGTGCTTCTTGCTTGGCCGTGGCTAAGTTCAAAACTTTTTTTTATTTTTCGTATTTTTATATATAGCTAGTTATACTTAATATTAGTGATAGTTATCTCATAGGTAGTTTATAGAAGTATTTTTTGCTATTTACTTAGTTTTTGAGAACTTGTTGGCCATTGGGCCCTTGTTCTCTGTGTGGTATCCTGTGTGCTAGTTTCCGATAGTTAATTTCCGTAGGTCCATGTTTGTGTTAGGACATTGTTTTTCACATTTTATAGATTAATAATTGTGTGCAGTGTTGTTTGCCTTTTCATATTTGCCTGCTGCTTAACATTCTGTTTTTTCCGGCTTACCTTCTGCCTCCTTTCCAGCTAGGCCCATTTAAGTTAGAAGATCTAGTCCTGTATTTAACTTTGAATTTTTCTAACAGGGGTAGGCCCGTTTAAGTTAGAGGACCTAGTCGTCATTGTTTTTGGTGTGTATCTCTCTTAGGGCGAGGCCCGTTTAAATTAGAGGACCTTGTCCTCCTCCTTACTGTTTCATAGAGTTCTTGTAGCTATGTCAAGAGTCCAAAGACCATACACCTTCAGGTTTTAAAAAATGCCTTAAGTGCTCCCAAAAAATGTTGATTACAGATGGTCATAGTAATTGCGTTTATTGCCTCGGAGCTGTTCATCTGCAGGAAACTTGTTCGTTCTGTCACTCCTTTAGCTCCAGAGTTCTTCAGGAGTGAAAGAAGCTGAAAGGTCTCCTCAAGCTTTCCTTCGAGGAAGACTTAGCAAGCTCTTCATCTTCAAAGTCTCGTTCATCTAGAAAAGAGGTCAGGTCGGCCAAGAGACATTCTCCAACGCCGACTATTTTGTCTGAATCTCCTCAGAAAACATTAAAACTGGATAAAGCTTCTTACCTGTTCGACTCCACTGTTCTCGGAGCCGGTTGAGGTGGTTGATTTTGACACTCCTTTCGGAGACGACTACTGAAAAATTGCATTGGAGCCGGTCCAGAGATCCTTTGCCGGTCTCCCCAACTTTACAATCTCCCTTTTTACAGAGACCCAGGTCACCTACATGTCATCCAGGTCCTCCAAGAGTCTTTATCAAGAGGATGTAGAGAGAGTAGTGCTTAGACTCTTGGAAGTCGTCTGCTTTGCCTAAGTTGTTGTTGGCTCCAACCCAGTCGGTTCCGGTGCCATCTGAGTCCATTCTCCCTGTTGTGGTTCCTCCTCCGAGTCCAGTCGGGTCTTCGGAGCTGGAGATTTTGGTGCCGCTTGTTGTGGAACCCTCAGATGTTTTTCGTGTTTCACTGTTGCAGTTATTACATTTGGGTAATCTGCTGGCAGGTTGCCCTCAGTCGGCCTGAATTCCAAAAGTCTTTGGTCCTGCGTCGGTTGCTGTCTCCTCTTCCATGATGTCAGGTCGTCAGGGGTATAAAACATGCAGCCGATGCCATTTTCTTTAGTCTTTCTTGCCGCGCGGTGCCCAAAGCAGAAGCATTTCGCAAGTGCCGGTCGGCCGACTACTGAAATATTCGCGTTTGAGTTTCAGAACTGAAGTCTTCAAAAACGCTAAGTACCCCATTGGGGAAACTTCTTTCTTGCTTTTTACTGATGTCAGAAAAAGTTAATAATTGTATTACTTGTGGGAAGCAAATACCTCATGAGGATTTCCATTTATACTGTATTCCTTGCTAGGCCCTGATCACAACGTGCCTGGCTTTTGGTTTTGTGCTAGATTTAACCAACGCACTATTAAGCGTCTGTATATTTTTGCATCTAAGTATTTTGGAAACCGATTTAACTACCCAGAGATGTCGTCGGTTAGCAATCCGACTACCGGAGTACATAAAAAACGCAAAGAAAAGGACAGAGAAAGGCAGTCGAGATCCAAAACCGACTACGAAGCTTCTCCTAAGCCAGTCGCCGGTTCGCCGGTACTCAGTGAGGCACACTTGCAGCCCCTGATACCCGCTACCTTCGAGTCGCAGGCCTCTACCGATACCCATGTGGAGTCCGGCATGCCGCAAGATACTCAGGGTATTGGACCGACGGATGTATCACCCTCGGATGGGTCCGGAGCCGCTGAGCAGGCACCGGCTTCTGAGGATGTATTCAGACCTCAACATTTTTATATCAAACCGACAAAAGCTGCAAAACCAAAGGCAAAGACAACTTCAAAAACTAAAAAAATGACGCCTGAGCCACGTGCACAGGCCTCCATGCCTAAAAAACAGATCAAAATGGCTGAAGACCTAATTACCTTGATCAGGGGTACCCATCCCCTTCCAGATAAGAGGTCTAGGCAAGACACTGACTTTGAATCTTCAGATCAGGTTTCTATTTCTTCTGATTCCTCTTCAGATCAGGAATTATCTTTACCTCCCTATGAGGATCCTGATACTGAGGAGTCTATTCCATCTGCATCTCCTCCTGAGGATTATTCTTTTGGAGAAACCTTGCATACTTTGAGAGAGCATTTTCACTGGGAGAGTCAAATACTTCTCAGAATCAAAAAAAAGGCTCAGGGATTTCCTCCTCCTCCCTCTGCACAAGCCTTTAGCCATTCCCCCTGTGTTAGACATTGTGGATGATGTTTTTTCGGAGTCAAGCCTGACCCCTGACTCTCTACCTCTGGCTCCCAGTAAGCCTGACCGGTATTACAGGGTTTCCTGACTCTCATAAATTTTTATTTAGAAACCCTGCTGCTGATCCTGAAACTATTTCACAGGTCCAAAGGGAGTTAAGGCCTCAACAGCAAAAACCCCTACCCCCTCTGACAGAGATTCAAGGGTGCTGGACAGATGGGGGAAAAAAGGTTTATACATCTGCAGCCTTGGCAATTAGGGCCTTAAACAGTCAATTTCATATGGTTATGTACCAACAACGTGTTATGGGATTGCTGAAACAGAAAATGATGTTGATTTCCGAATGTGCAGAAAATAAGGAATTGTAGGAATTATTGCATGCAGCTGAACAAGTTGGAAAGCATACTTTGCAATGTGGTTTTGATTCTTTAGAGGCCTCCTGCAGGGCCGCAGTTACAGGATCTGTGATTAGGAGGGGTGCCTGGTTAAAGGAACAAAATTTGCCTGATCATGTTAAAGCTAAATTGCTAGATGCACATTTACAGCATGATTCTCTGTTTGGTATTAAGGCAGAAGAGGTTTTAAAGAAAATGGGAAGACAAAGCTAAGTCTATGCAAACTGTTAAAGATTTCTTGCAAGTGTAGCCACCTAGATTCATTAGGCACTGGCCTACAAAAAATTGGTCCTTTCCTGTGTCAGACCGAGCTTAAATCTGACACAAATCCAGACGCCCTAAGGGTTCCAGGTACCAGGCTCAAGACTCATACAGGCAAAGCTATGGGGCGCATCCACCTCCAAATCTGGGGGAGATAAAGCGCGCAAACCTACAGAAAGCAATCCCAATGACTTCCCTCTGCCTACACCAACCACTTATCTGTTGGTAGCACCCATATGGGGAAAATTAGCAGTATTTGCTCCAAATTGGAAATTAAAAACCCAGGACAAATGGGTACTGAACATCGTATCACAGGGATACAGATTCCATTTCCACACTCTGCCAATGATAAGTGGTTGGCCAGACCTGCCAAAAAAACAATGTGCAGAGGCACAGAAACAGGTTACTTCCCTCATGGATATGGGAGCCATTCAGATAGTACCAGAACAGGAAAAAGGATAAAGTTTTTACTCAGGACTGTTCTTGGTACCCAGAAAGGACAAGGCCTGGCGGCCAATACTGGATTTTTCGATTTTGAACACCTACCTGGACATTCCAAAATTCAAAATGCTCACCTTGCAACAGCTTCTGCCCATGCTGGGCAAGAATGCTTGGCTGGTGACTTTAGGCTTAAGAGGCATACCTGCATGTCCCAATAAGACAGCCGTGCAGAAGATACCTCAAATTCAAGGCTGGCTTAATGCATTACCAATTCTCTGCACTGCCCTTTGGCTTATCTACTGGGCCCAGGGTCTTTACAAAGTGCCTGGCACCAGTAATTGCATTTTGCAGACAGAGGTATTCAAATATATCCTTACTTGGACAACTGAATCATTCAAGCAGAGAACAAAGACTCTTCTGCAACACCTGGCGTTTGTGAAAAGGCTTCTAGCATGCCTAGGGTACACAATAAACAAAAAGAGATCACAACTGGTACCCTCTCAAAAGATAACATTCCTGGGTGCAAGCTTGCATGCAACTGCCCAGATGACTTGCCTCACGTTAGACAAACAAAGGCAACTGACTACTTACTTCAAACTGATGGCAACAAAAACCCAGTCTTCTGCAAGACAAATTCTGCAGGCTCTCTGCTTCATGGCGTCCTGCATCCTACTAATTCCATATGCAAGGCTGCATATGAGGAAACTGCAATGGTACCTAAAAAGTTTTATGGAGTCAACATTCACACAGTCTGGAAACAATGATTCTTCTCATCCCCTGCCTGCAGCAGGAGTTTCTATGGTGGACAAAGGCCTGTCACCAAAACAGGGGATGGCCCTTCACTCTACCCCCTGCCAGCCAACCCTTAACAGACGCATCAGATTATGCCTGGGGGGCCCACATGGCAGGAAGATGCATTCAGGGCATATGGACACCAAATCAAATGCATCTGCATATCAATCAGAAAGAGATGCTAGCTGTTCAAAATGCCCTAACAACTTTCAAGGACTTAATTCATCCAGGGCAACTACTGATAGACGGACAACACCACAGTCATGTGGTATATAAACAAGCAAGGGGGCACACACTCATACCCCCTTTGCAGATTAGCTATGGCACTGTGGAACACAGCTTTGACCTACCAAATATATCTTCAAGCTCAATTCCTGCCAGGAAAACAGAACACTCTGGCAGACGATTTAAGCAGAAACCTTATGGATCCCCACGAGTGGAAACTAAATCCACAAGTATTCAGCTTGATAACAGATCTATGTCTGAGCTTCCCCATTTTTCTATTTGCCTCTCCTCAAAATTATCAATTGAAAAGAGTCTGCACAAGGACTTATCACAGACAAGCATGGAAAGTGAACCCCCTATCCTTCAGTTGGAAAAACCTGCCAGTTTACGCCTTCCCTCCTCTGCCTCTTCTACCCAAGGTCCTCCTAAAAGTCGGGCAAGAGAAGCCAAAGATGATATTAATTGCCCCGGACTGGCCCTGCCAATACTGGTACCCATTCCTAAGGAACTTGTCTCAATACCCAGCTTGGACCTTGCCTCAAAGCCACAACTAATGTCCCAGCAAAACAGTCAGATCCTGCACAATCGACTACAGACTCTGAACCTGGCAGCATGGCTAATCATGTAATCATACAAACGACACCTCTCAGTAAAGCTGTGATGGATGTCATTTTGGAAGCCAGAAGGCCTAGTAGTAGAAAATCTTATGCGGACAAATGGAAGAGATTCTGTGCTCTGAATCAAGCACAAGATACTGATACAGCAGAACCACATATTCCTCAGATATTACAATACTTAACTGAGATGCTTGACAAAGGCCCATCTTTCTCATCAATCAAAATCCATGCCTCTGCCATCTCTGCTCATTACAATACAGAGCCACCAGTCTTTTCTCATCCTTTACTAAAGCAGTATCTTGGAGGAGCCAAAAACCTAAGGTCTCCTAGAAGATCACCATTACCTACATGGGACCTCAATTATGTGTTGGAAAAGCTCACCCTGCCTCCATTTGAACTAGCCGCTACCGCTGATATAAAGTTCTTATCATGGAAGACAGCCCTGCTACTAGCAATTATTTCAAGAAGAGTTTCAGAGCTACAGGCCCTCATGGCTGTAGAGCTTTTTATCATATTCTAAACAGGGTGTCTCTGAGGACAAATCCTACTTTTATGCCTAAGGTGGTTTCCATTGTGGCTCTTAACCAAACAATTCATCGGCCAACTTTTTATCCAAATCTGCAGAACAAAGGGGAGAGAATTCTTCATTCCTTGGACGTACACAGACACCTAAGATCCTACTTGAGCAGGACAAAAGCTCTAAGAAAAACTGAGCAATTACTAGTGTCATATGCTGCAGGATCAGAAGGAAAGGCCATCTCAAAGCAGACAATTTCAAAGTGGATAAGCCACTGCATCCGTTCTTGCTACTTACACCATGGTAAACCTATGCCCAAGGGCATTAGGTCTCATTCCACCAGAGCTGCACCTACTTCAGCAGCCTTTCTCAGAGGAGTACCAACCAAAGATATTCTAGAGGCTGCTACTCTGAGTTCTGTTCACACCTTTACAAAGCATTACCATTTGCCTCTCTACTCTAAGTCCAGGCAGGCTTTGCCACTGCAGTTCTGCAGGGCCTTGTAGCCGCACCTAATGCTGTTTAGCTCCAGCCTCCCAACCATAGCTTTGGGATTCTACCCAAATGTAATGACTGCAACAGTGAAACACAAAGAATATAGTATAGTTGTGTACACTTACCATAAATGTAGATGTTCGAGTGTTTTCACTGTTGCAGTCCAGGTTACCCTCCCGCCATCCCCCTGTCATTCTACAGTTTATCTTCCTTCTTGTCTTCTACAACCTATGTGGTGTATTTGCTTGTAGATGAAGGTAAAGTTTATGTTGATGCATGTATATAGATATATATAGATAGATTGTGTGTATGTGTGTGTGTGTGTGTGTGTGTGTGTGTGTGTGTGTGTGTGTGTGTGTGTATATATATATATATATATATATATATATATATATATATATATATAAATATAAATAAATATAAATATTGCTACCTTTTTGGGGGCACTTGACATTGGAGGCAAGAAAAACTAAAGAAAATGGCGTCTGCTGCATGTATTATACCCCTGACGTCATGGAAGAGGAGACAGCAACCGATGCAGGACCCAATACTTTGGAATTCAGGCTAACTGAGGGTAACCTGCCATCCGATTACCCAAATGTAATGACTGCAACAGTGAATACACTCCAACATCTACATTTATGTAAGTGTACACAACTGTACTTTCCAGTTCCCCTTGTGGCTGCCTTGGAGCAAAGTTCTGCTTCGACACCCTCTGTGCTGTCCGTGATGTCTAGGAGCTGAAGTTCACCGGTCGGCCCCAACGGGGACACTTGGACCCAAACCATTTCGGTGCCGAGTCTCCCTCTCTGTGCGTCAGCTAGGGTGAGCTCAGACCCTACATCCATCTCTGAGCCGATCTCTCTGGAGCCGAGGACTACCTCCATTTCCTCAGAACCGGGGCGGTCTTCGGAGCCGGAGAGATCTGCATTCGAGATGATCGTGCTGTCTCGGTAATCAGCTCCACACAAGGGTACCGATACTCTTCCCCCTCAAGCACAGACCTCTGTCTCAGTACCTTGTCTCTCTCTTGGCAGCAGAGACCCACAGCCTCAGGAGCCCTCGTTGTGTGGCCCCCTGTCTTCCAAGACTTACCCAGATTACCCTTCTGAGTGTCCCCGTCGGAAGAGGACATGCAAGAGGAAGCATGTAGACCACCCTGATGAGTCCATCACCTCAGACATTGACCTCTAGGAGTCAGAAGGGTCCCCCAAGTCGTCCTTTGCTGATATCTCCTGTGTAGACATCTTGGAGATCCTAAAGCAGAGAGGCGGCTGGCCCACTGTCACCCTCTTCTGTTGAGGAGTCCGTGTACCTGAAGGCTTTCAGGTCTCAACCTTCAGCCTCTTGGGTGTCTCCACCTTTTGATGAACTCATGGACGTGGTTAGTTGAAAGGTGTGGGAAACTCCTGATGCCATGGAGCCAGTCCTCTGAAGACTCAACAAATTTCTCTTGGCCCCAAAAGAGAGTTTTTGACCAAGGGCGTGCCTGTAGATGCCATGATGGTGGCGGCCACTAAGAAGAAATTAGCAGAGACTTCTTCATATGTCCATCCACCGAACAAGGAGTCTCTAACGATGGATAGATACGGGAAGCTTATCTTCTCTACAGCGACATTTACCCTCAGATCACTGAACTATCTCACACATTTTACTAGGCTTCAGAGAGATCTCCTCAAGGAGCTAAGAGGTACTCTTCAAGGTACATCTACTGAAGGAGTCCCTATGAAGGTGACTGCTCAGTTGTCCACCTTAAATTCCATTGTGAACTCCTCCATGAGGCTTATCTCCTATGCAGCCGACGGAGCGAGTAGGGCAGCGGGTTTGGGAGTTTCCCTTAAGTGCATCCAGGAGTGGCTCCTTTGTAATTTTGCCTTTCAAGTCTACCTTCACCAACGTCCCCTTTAATGGTTCTTCTCTGTTTGTTTGGACCCAAGGTAAAAGATACACTCACCATGTGCGAACAAGAAGGGAAAGCTCTCTCTGCTGTGGGAGTACGTTTTATCGTCCCTTCTAGACCATATCCCAAGGGTCAGAGAGGTGGTAAAATGTGGTTCAAGAAGTCCCAGAGATTTTTCCTGGACACACAAGGTGACGACTCCTTCAGAGGCAGAGGAGGCGGAGCTAATGGTAGACACCACTCTATAGGCGGGGGAGGTCTGCAAAACCAGGGTGGCTGCAATTCCTTTCGAGGCCATCCCTGTCAGCGTTCTTTATGTGGGGGCCTGGCAGTGCTTTTATGGAGACAGTCGGGGGTCGCTTATCTTTGTATCCAGAAGCCTGGCTAAATATCACCCAAGACAAATGGGTACCAAGAATAATCACCAGAGGATACTCCATACCCTTTTTTCTTCCACCCCACACTCCCAAGAAGATCCCAGGTGTTCCACCCAATCACAGGGATCAAGCAACTGTAGAAGTTCAAAAGTTTTTGTCAAGAGAGTCATCCAAACCGTCCCCGCAGACCAGATAGGATTCTGAACTTACTCCAGATTCTTTTTAGTGCCAAAACGAACAGGGGACTAGAGGCCCATATTGGACCTCAGCAAACTAAACGAATCCGTAAAGAAGGCCAAGTTCTAGATGGTGACACTGCAGTCTATACTCCCTCTGTTAGGGAAAGACAATTGGATGTGCTCCATAGACCTCCAAGATGCGTACTACCATATAAAAATGGACAGAGCATCGAGGAGTCATTTACGCTTCCGGCTGGGTGCCAGTCATTACCAATTTCGTGCTCTGCCCTTTGGTCTCACCACAACCCCCAGGGTGTTCACCAAATGTATGGCGGTAGTGACGGCTCACCTGAGACGTCGTGGATTCCAAGTGTTTCCGTACCTGTACGACTGGCTCCTGACCGCCACCACCAGGTACCTACTCCTACAAGCCAGAGAGTCAACCATCCAGCTCTGTTCCCAGCTGGGGATTACAATAAATTGAGGAAAGTCTGCCTTATCACCCTCTCAGTTTGTGACTTTTATAGGCACAGAAATAGACACAGTCACCATGCTAGCTCGTCTCACTGCAGACAGAATTCAAAACCTCAGACGACAAATTCACAGTTTGCTTCCTCTACAGAAAGTCAAGGCAAAGAAACTGCTAAAACTCTTAGGGACCATAGCCTCTACCATAAATATAGTCCCGCAAGCCAGATTGCATATGCGAATTCTTCAGTGGCTTCTTTTTTCCCAGTGGTCTCTCCAAGAACTGCCTCTATCTCACTATATCCTTATAAGAGTCTTGTAAAAAGGACCTTGGTTGGTGGATTCAGCCCGGTCAGCTGATAACAGGCACTCCATTCCTCCCTCGCCAACCCGTTGCCACTGTGACCACAGATGCCTCACAGATAGGGTGAGGGGGCAGGACTGTCCAAGGCACATGGCAAGATCACGAGGCTCGCCTGCATATCAATGTCCTAGAGATGAGAGCAGTGCTTCTAGCGTTGCAGGCACTTCACAACTCTCTTCCCTTGGGAACGATAGCAATCCAATCGGACAATATGTCGGTGGTATGGTATCTAAACAAACCGGGAGCAACCAGATCTTACCCCCTTTGTCGAGAGGCTCTTCATGTTTGGAAGTGGGCAATATCTTCCCCACACTTTCTAGTAGCACCGCATATCCCAGGGACAACCAATGTGATAGCAGACAAGCTCAGCAGGGCAATATTGATGCCTCATGAGTGGTCTCTGAATCAAAAAGTAGTGGAACAGATCTTCCACAAATGTGGACAGCCTTGCTGCGATTTCTTTGCCAGTCCCATCAATGCCAGTTGCAGCAGCTACTTCTCCCTTATCCCCCCTCCGGGGGAGTCACCAAGAGACTCATTTGTTCATGATTGGCCCCTGGGACTCCTTTATGCATTCCCTCCCTTTCCGTTCATATTCCAAGTGATCCAGAAAGCAAAGTTCTTGGGAAGCAAAATGATTCTCATCACTCCTTACTGGCCTCGTCAGATTTGGTTCCCCTTTCTCGGGTCTTCTCTACTAGACGATCCATGGACTCTGGACCCAGTTCCAGACCTCTTGACACACGTCAGGCTCCCTTCACCCCTGCCTCCACACCCTCAACTTGACCGTGTGGCTGCTCTACTTCAATCTCTAGTCCAGCTTCATGAATTTTCTCCTGCTGTGACCCATATCCTTACTTCTCACAAACCGTCCACAAGGAATTTATACACTAGCAAACGGAAAAGATTTTCTATCTGGGCAAAAGAAAAAAATGTAGATCCTTACACAGCATCCATCCCTGTTAGAATTTTTGTCTGAGCTTTTTCGTCGGGGATTAGATGCTGCCGCAGTCAGGGTCCAAGGGCAGCGATATCTAATTTTCATTGGGGACAACATGAGCCTAATCTAATATCCCACAGATTATGTAAAACCTTCCTTAAAGGCGCTACTTTGCTGAGACCTCCCTTTCAGGAACCTGTACCTCTTTAGGATCTAAATTTTGTTCTGTCCAAACGAACTTCCCTGTCTTTTGAGCCTGCACATTCGTGTCAATTGACGTTTATGTCTTGGAAGACTTTGTTTCTAGTAGCTATCACATCAGCTAGACGGGTGTCAAAGTTACAGGCACTGTTAAAGACAGAGTTTTCCTTCGTACAAATCCTTGTTTTTATCCCTAAAGTTTGCTTTCAGACTAATTTGAACCAAACTATCGAACTTCCTGTATTTTTCCCTAATCATTCCAGTGCTGCAGAATATAAATTTCGTCAACTTGGATGCTCACAGGCAATTACGTTTCTACCTCCATAGGACTAAGGAACTTAGAAAATCAGATCAATTGTTGGTGTCCTTTTCTGAGTCTAGAATAGGTCTGCCAGTCTCTAAAGTGACTCTATCCAATTGGATTTCGAACTGTATTTCCTTTATTTACTCCTCCAATGGACAGATCCTCCCATTCAAGATTAAGGCTCATTCCACAAGATCTGTCTGCTTTTGCTGCCTTTCAAGCCAGAGTTCCAGTTGACAGCATTTGTGGAGCAGCAACTTGGGCTACCCCCTCATACCTTTGTTACTCATTACAAACTGGATTCTACCTCCAGTGGTAGAGCCTCCTTTGGTTCCATGGTACTCGGGAGTATATTCCTGTGAGCCACCTGAGAAAAAGGTGCTAGGGATGCTGTCCCATGTGTAAGAATGAAGGTGAGATAGGACTACAGAACATAAAGAAGTTAATGTACTCACCATAACGTTCCATGTTTGTAGTCCATCTTTGCCCTTCATTCTTACGAACCCACCCACCTTACCCCCATCCAGGAAGGATCTGGAGACAAGATAGTTTTGCCTATATCCTATGGTGGAGACCTTTTCATTATTATTCTTTCTGGATAACCTTTTCTATCGCTTTCATAATTAGCAGCAAACAAGATCTGGGGATTGTACTAGTGCACTATGGGATACCTACCTTGCCACAAGCCAACTAAGTGACTTTGAGCTTTGTAATCCTAGTCGGAGCCGAGGATCGGCTCCGAACCCATGTGTAAGATTGAAGGGCGGGATGGGCTGCAAACATGGAACATTATGGTGAGTACATAACTTCTTTTTTTCATCATACAGAATTAAAACATTTGCATTGTCTGCCTTTCTAGTCCTTGGAATGTGTATACCCTCCTGCAGTGGTGGGGACAAATCCATATTTATCACTTCTCCCTTACCTCATGCCAAATTCCTCATGATAGAAAATTTTCAACTTTTGCACATCTTATTGCATTAAATAAAGCTAATTGCTTAATGACTGCCAGCTATAGCACTCCCCAGTATCTCCTGATGAACATGGTGACTACCTCAATAAGGTGAGGTCTGTATCTGTTGATCCCAGTATCTAACCCTTGATGACTTTAACTTCCCAATAACTGGAAATTGTGAAAAACAAATAGTAAAAATGCTCTCAAGTTCCTACCAGAGGTGGCAACATAATTAACTCTGTTTATACAAATGCTATTGCCTCCTGGGCTGTGTTACAAGTAAACCGTGGTTTTTCCCCAAGGTTTTTAAGTTCAAAAATGTAATATGATCAGTACACTTTTTCTCTGCTGTGATGCGACTCTTGTATATAATTTAATGAGGGGGTGCAAGAGGGAGGGGAGCTTGCCCATTTCTAAAAAAAAAAAAAAAATATGCACGTTTTTAGTTTCCACTCTGGTTCGATGATGTATCTCTCAGAAGCTGGTGAGTTGAAGGATTATGTTAAGATGTAAACCCTCTGCCTGCACCCCTAGTAATGACATTTGGTTGTTAATTTAATACAACCATCAAACTGTACTCTTTTTCTCAAAGTTAACAGCATCCTGCCCAGTAACTCTGCCATATTCAGTGATTACTCCAAAGCCAACCCGCTGATGTTCATCGTGTTTCACTCTTGCAGTCATTACTCTTGGGTTATCCTGCTGGCAGGCTACCCTCATTCGGCCAGAATTCCAAAGTCTAGGTCTGGCGTCGGTTGCTGTCGCCTCTTCCATGATGTCAGTGCGCCAGGGGTATAAAAGATGCAGCCGACGCCATTTTCTTCAGTCTTTCTTGCTGCGCGGTGCCCGAAGCAAAAGCATTTCTCAAGTGCCGGTCGGTCGACTCCTGTGATTTTCAAATCCGAATTTCAGAACTGAAGTCTTCATTAAAGCGAAGTACCCCGTTAGGGAAACTTTTTTTTTTCTTGCTCCAGTCCGATGTCAGAAAAAGTTAACAGTTCTATTTCTTGTGGGAAGCAAATACCTCATAAGGATTTTCACTCTTAGTGTATTCCTTGCCTAGGCCCTGATCACAACATTGCTGTTGGTTTTGTGCTAGATTTAACCAACGCACTATTAAGCGTCTGTTCGATTTTGCATTTCATTACTTTGGCCGAAGATTTAATTATATAATGCCGTCGGAACAGCTGACGACTGGAGTTTACAAAAAACTCAAGGAAAAGGATAAGCATCCAAGGTCCAAAACCGACGACGAGGCCTCTGCTAGGCCAGTCGCCGGTTCTCAGTGAGGCGCTTTCGCAGCCCCTGGCGTCTGCTACCTCAGAGCCACAAGGCGCTTCCGACTCCCACGTGGAGCCAACTGGGCCTCTGGATACTCATGGTATTAAACACTCGGAAATCATTCCCTCAAATGGGTCTGGAGCCGCTGAGCAGGCATCGGCTTCTGAGGGTGTCTTTAGACCTACACAACTATATATTAAGCCATCTTCAGCTTCAAAGACTAAAGCAGCTCCAAAGACAAAGAAACAAGTACAGCATTCTCCTACTCTGTCTACCATGCCTAAAAAACAGATGCTCAAAATGGCCGAAGACCTAATTATTTTGATCAGAGGCTCCCATCCCCCTCCTGATAAGAGGCATAGGCAAGAGACAGAGTATTACTCTTCTGATCAGGTTTCTATTTCCTCTGATTCCTCTTCTGAACAGGATTATTCCATGCTTCCCTATGAGGATTCTGATGCTGAAGAATCCATTCCTTCAGCCTCTCCTCCTGAGGATTATTCTTTAGGGGAAACCCTGCATACCATGAGGGAGCATTTCCACTGGGAGAGCCAAGATTATTCTGAATCTAAGAAAAGGCTCAGACTTTCTACTACTTCCTCAGCACAGACCCCTTGCTATTCCACCTGGTTTTGACATTGTTGATGATGTATTTTCAGAGTCCGGCCTGTCCCCTGACTCTTTACCCCGTGCAATTGCTAAGCCAGACTGATACTACAGGGTTCTGGATTCTCATAAATTCCTATGTAAAAACCCTGCTGCTGATCCAGAAACTATATCTCAGGGTCCCAAAGAGGTTAAAGCCTCCACTGCAAAAAACCCTGTACCCTCTGATAGGGATTCTAGGGCTGTAGACAGATGGGGGTGAAAGTATACACTTCTGCTACCTTGGCTGTAAGGGCTTTAAATTGTCAGTTTCATATGCTTAAATATCAGCAATATTTAATGTCACTGCTTAAACAGAAATTGTTGACAAATACTGAATGTTCCGAGAACAAGGAATTGCAGGATTTTATTGCATGCAGCTGAACAAGTGGGAAAGCATACTTTGCAATGTGGTTATGATTCACTGGAGGCCTCGTGCAGGGCCGCTGTTACAGGTTCTGTTATTAGAAGGCATGCTTGGTTAAAGGAACAGAATCTGCCTGATCATGTTAAAGCAAAATTGTTAGATGCACCATTGCAGCATGATACTTTGTTTGGTACTAAAGCAGAAGAGGTTTTGAAAAAAATGGAAGATAAAGCAAAATCCATGCAGACTGTCAAGGATTTTTTTACAGGTACAGCTACCCAGATTTAGCAGGAACTGGCCTTCTAAAAATTGGTCCTTTCCAGTGTCAGACAGGTCACAAAGAGGCAGATGCAGGCGTCCCTGAGGCAGATCTCAGCCCCAAGGCTCATGCAGGCCTAAACAATGGGGTGCTCCTACCTCCAAAAGTGGAGAAGACAAATCACAACCTTACAGGAAACGGTCCAAATGACTTTCCTCTGCCAGATCCAAGCAGTTTTCTTTTGACAGCCCCCTTAGGGGGAAAACTAGCACTTTTTTCATCAAATTGGCAAATGTTACCCAAGACAAATGGGTCCTGAACATAGTGTCCCAAGGCTACAGGTTCCATTTTCACTCTACCAAGGTCAAAAAGGTATGCCAGACCTGCCACACAGTCAATGGGCAGAGGCGCAAAAACTAATTACAGCCCTCATGGACATGAGGGCCATTCAGCAAGTACCACAACAAGAGCAGGAGCAAGGATTTTACTCCAGACGTTTCCTAGTACCCAGGAAGGACAGAACCTGGAGGCCAATACTGGACCTGTCTATACTAAATACGTTCCTGGAAGTTCCACAATTCAAGATGTTGAATCTACAGCAGCTACTGCCCATGCTGGGCAAGAAGGCTTGGCTCGTAACTTTGGACCTAAAAGAGGCATACCTGCATGTCCCAATCAGACAATCTTGCAGAAGATGCCTCGGATTCATAGCTGGTTCAATGTATTACCAATTCTCTGCACTGCCCTTTGGCTTATCTACTGCACCCAGGGCCTTCACAAAGTGCCTGGCACCAGTAATTACATTTTGCAGACAAAGAGGAATTCAAATATATCCCTACTTGTACGACTGACTAATTCAAGCAGAGAACAAAGACATTCTTCTAAAGCATCTGGCGTTTGTGAAGAGTACTAACTGGCCCTAGGGTACACAGTAAACGAAAAGAAATCAAAACTAGTGCCTTCTCAAGAGATAATATTCCTGGGTGCAAGCTTAAATACCACTGCCCAGATGGCTTATCTCACGCCAGACAAACAAAAGCAACTGACTTCTTACTTCTAGAAATTGGCAACAAAAATCCACTTATCTGTAATGAAAATCCTGCAGGCCCTGGGTTTCATGGCATCCTGCATTCTACTAATTCCATATGCCAGACTGCCTATGAGGAAACTACAATGGTATCTAAAAAGTGTTTGGATTCAGCATTGCAACAGCCTGGAGACAGTAATTGCACTCATTCCCTGCCTGCAACAGGAGTTTCGATGGTGGGCAGAAGCCTGTCACCACAACAAGGGTCTGCCATTCAGTTTACCCACAGCCAGACGGACACTGACAACGGATGCATCAAATTATGCCTGGGGGGCCCATATGGCAGGAAAAAGTATTCAGGGCACATGGTCTGCAAACCAGATCCATTTTCACATCAATCAAAAAGAGATGCTAGCTGTTCAAAATGCCCTGACAGCTTTCAAGGACCTGCTTCATCCAGAACAATTACTGATAAAGACAGACAATGCTACGGTCATGTGGTACATAAACAAGCAGGGGAGGTACACATTCCTACCCCCTCTGCAGACAAGCAATGACCTTACGGGACACAGCATTGGCTTTTCAAATCCACCTGCAAGCACAATTCCTGCCAGGAAAAACAAATACTCTGGCAGACGAACTAAGCAGAAACCTCATGGATCCCCATGCATGGAAACTGAATCCACAAGTCTTCAGCGTGATAATAAGGAAATGGGGATGCCCAGACATAGATCTATTTGCCTCCCCTCACAACTGCCAATTGCAGAGATTTTGCACAAGGATTTATCACAAGCAAGCATGGAAAGTAGATGCCCTATCCTTCAGCTGGAAAAATCTAACAGTATATGCCTTTCCTCCACTGCCTCTCCTTCCCAGGGTACTCCTAAAGGTCAGACAAGAGAAGTGAAAAATGATATTGATTGCACCAGACTGGCCACGCCAGCACTGGTACCCAGTCCTAAAGAGCTTGTCTCAAGGTCCAGCATGGATATTGCCTCAAACTTCTCACTTGCTGACCCAACAAAACAATCAGATCTTGCACAGCCAAATCAGGACCTTAAATCTGGCAGCATGGCGGATAATGTAACCATTCAAAACACTCCTTTTTCAAAAGCTGTTATGGAGGTTATCTTGGAGGCCAGGAGGCCCAGTACCAGAAAATCTTATGCATAATAATGGAAGAGATTCTGTGCTTGGAACCAGGAACAAGGCATTGACACGTGTATACCAAATGTACCTCAGATTTTACAATACCTAACTGAGATGCTGAATAAAGGCCTTTCTTTCTCATCAATTAACATTCATGCCTCTGCCATTTCAGCCCATTACAATACGGAACCACTTATCTTTTCTCATCCTTTAATAAGGCAGTACCTCAGAGGGGCCAAGAACATTAGGCCTCCAAGGAGAGCACCAATTCCGGCCTGGGACCTAAATTATGTTTTGGAAAATCTCACACTGCCTCCTTTCGAGCCAACTTCAATAGCAGATATAACATTTTTATCCTGGAAAACAGCTCTACTCCTAGCAATAACCTCTGCAAGGCAAGTCTCTGAGTTACAAGCACTCATAGCTGTGGAACCTTTTATCGTTTTTCATCCAGACAGGGTTTCTCTGAGGACAAACCCTACATTCATGCCTAAGGTGGTATCCAGTGTGGCCCTCAACCAAACCATTCACTTGCCTACCTTTTAGACAAATCCACAGAACAAGGGTGAGAAAATTCTGCATTCTTTGGACATACACAGGCAGTTATGTTTCTACTTGGACAGAACTAAAGCTTTCAGAAAAACTGAGCAACTTTTAGTGTCATATGCTGCAGGATCACAAGGAAAGGCTATCTCAAAGCAGACCATTTCTAAATGGATAGGCCGTTGCATCCGTTTCTGCTATTTTCAACATGGCAAATCCGTGCCTAAGGGCATTAGGCCTCATTCCACCAGAGCAGCAGCCACTTCAGCCTTCCTCAGAGGAGTACCAACCAAAGATATCTTAGAGGCTGCAACTTGGAGTTCAGTGCACACTTTCCCAAAGCACTACCACTTACCTCTTTACTCCAAGTCCAGAGCAGGCTTTGCCACTGCAGTTCTGCAGGGCCTTATAGCCTCTCCTAATCCTATTTAGCCCAGCCACCCATCCTCAGCTTTGGGATTCAACCCAAGAGTAATGACTGCAACAGTGAAACACGATGAACATAGTACAGTTGTGTACCTACCATAAATGTAGATGTTAGAGTGTATTCACTGTTGCAGTCCAGGTTACCCACCCACCATCCCCCTTCTCTTTG
>NC_056731.1:1940814529-1940827101 GCF_019279795.1 Protopterus annectens
TAGTGCACCAGTGCAAACCCCAGATCTCGTTTGCCGGGTCGGCAAGTTCGGTTGTGCTTCTCTTGGCTCTGGCTAAGTGTTAAAATTCTTCTCTTTAAATTTTGTATTAGTTATTACGGTGTTGTAAGGTGATATTGTCTTGGGCAGTAGTGTTTGCCCTTTTTGGTGCATTCTTAAACTTGTTGTTAGTTTGGTATCCTGTATGCCAGTTTAAAGTTCTTGTAGGCACCATTGTGCTTTTTTCCTTATCAGGTTTTTTGTGGTGGTTTTCCGCTGATAGTTAACAGGGCCTCCTGTTCTGTTGTCTTTTTAGACCGTTATTGGCAGCTTGGTTTCCTTAATCTGAGATTGTATTTTTGGCGGGGATCCGCTGGTTATTTGCTAAGGGTTGGTGTTCCTCCCGTAGTACGTTAGTTTTTTTCTACTAACTGTTCCACATAGTTATATACAGTTTTTTGTGTGTGTGTGTGTGTGTGTGTGTGTGTGTGTGTGTGTGTGTGTGTGTGTGTGCGTGCGTTTTCTGGTCTGCTTAAATTAGAAGACATAGTTTCTGTTCCACCGGGCTAGGCCAGTTTGTTAGAGGACCTAGTCCTCGTGGTACTTCTGTATGGCTAGACCCGTTTTAGTTCGAGGACCTAGTCCTCTTCCCTCATTCTTATTCCTTTCGTGTCTGTGTGTGTGTCTCGTCTGAAATGTCTAAAGAGAGTAAGGAACACAAACCTTCGGGTTTTAAGAAGTGCATGAAATGCTCCCAAAAGATGTCTTTAACAGATGGCCACAGTAGCTGTGTTTACTGTTTAGGGGCCATCCACCTGCAGGAATCGTGCTTGTTCTGCTATGCTTTCTGTCCTAGGGTGTTACAGGAGAGAAAGAACAAGCTTATACTCAAGGGTCTACTAAAACCATCTTTTGAGAAAGTTCTATCCAGATCTTCGGCTTCCTCCAAGTCTGGCAAATCTAAGTCTTCAAAAAGCCCTTCTCTGGTGCCGGCTGGTGTCACGGAGCCGCCTTCAAAACCATCAAAATCTGCCTTCTTGACTCCACTGCCTTGGGCCAGGAGAGCATTGTTGTGGTGTCAGAGTCGGTTCCAAGTGTTTCGGAGATGATCTCGGAACCAGTTGAATGAGCAATTTAATCTGCTTCTCGGAGACGGTGTGTGGTTTCCGTGTTACTGAAGTCTCCAGTGCCCCCTAGATCAAGATTCCCTATTATGTCTTTACATCTTCTTCCAAAAGGCTCCTGGAAGATCTGGAAGAGGGTAGTGTTGAGACTCCTGAAGTCATCTGCCTTATGGCTCCGACCAGGTCGGCTCCGGAGCCACTCGATCCAGCTTTGCCATTGTCTGCTATTCCTCCTCTGAGCCATGTTGGCCCTTAGCAGCCGGAGTGCTTGGTGCCACCGGAGGTACTATTGGCTCCATCTCCCTTTGTCACTGCTTTGGAGACTGGTTCGGCACCAACACGCTCTGTGCCTCGGTCATGTCCAGGGCTGAAGCTCTCCTGTCTGTGCTGACAGAGAGGTTTGGAATCTATCCTTTTCGGTTCTGAGCCTTCCTCTTGGTGCGTCGGCCAGGGTGAGCTTGGACCCTGCATCTATCTCAGAGCCGAAGGCTCTGGCAATGTCAAACTTTGTCTCTTGAACAGGGAGGTCTTGGAGCGGAGAGGTTGGCGTTTGAGATGATGAGGAGCATGCTGTCTCATTCTCCAGCCCCTACCAGTGGTACCAGCACTCTTCCCCCAAGAGCATCCACTTTTGTCTCAGCCCCTACTCTCTCTGGAGACAGCAGAGACCCTCAGCCTCAGGAGCCATTGGCTGGTGGCACCCACTCTTCCGAGGCCTCCCTGGAATGCCCTTTTGAGGAGCCTCCCTGGAAGAGGCTGTGTAAGAGGAAGCATATTGACTCCCAGGATGAGTCCTTGACATTGGATACTGACCTCGAGGAGTGGAAGGGTCCCCCAAGTTGTCCTCTGATGATGTCTCCTTCGTGGACATCTTGGAGATTCTTAAGCAGAGGTGCGACTGACCCACTGTCTACACTTCTAATGAGGAGTCTGTGTACCTGAAGGCTTTTGGGTCTCAACCTTCTGCCGCTTGGGTGTCTCCACCTTTTACGAATTAATGGATCTAGTTAGTCAAAAGGTGTGGGATACTCCTGATGCCATGGGGCCAGTCCCCAGGAGACCCAATAAGTTTCTCTCTGGCCCTCTTGGTAAAGAGTTTTTGTTTAAGGGCGTTGCTGTAGATGCCATGGTGATGGCGGCAGCCACAAAGAAGGAGCTGGAGGAGACGTCTTCCTCTGTTCATCCGCCAAATAAGGATTCTCGACAGATGGACAGATTTGGGAAGCCTGCTAATGATTGGCAGTAGATTTTCATGAGCAGCGGTGCCAGCTCGGCGTCAACCTTCAACAAAGGCACACCCATTTACGCATCTGGTTAATTTCTTTAAAAATGTAATGGATGCCATAGAAGGCCATCCTGTTCATACTAATTGCCTGGATCTTTCTAAATCCTTCAGTATGATTCCCCACACTGGTGTTATTGGTTAACGCAAACCTGAATCCACATATCACTCACTAGGTTGCAAATGGGTTCTCTGGGTATATATGGTAAGAGTTCATATTGCCTTTTAATCTAAAAGGCATGTAACTAGTGTTGTCCCTTAGGCATCTGTCCTTCGTTCCTCCTCTACTTTAACTTTTTTATTTTTGTTAAGCTTTACTTGTGTGAAATAAAGCCTCATACAAGGTCTTTGGCTAACCAGATTTGCCAGTTACAGTAAACTGGATATTGACTCCTCCATGGGTTTATATATTCAAAAAATTGCCAGAATCAGTACTTGATGTACTGACCCTGGTCTTAAGCTTAATGCCAAAAAATGGCATGTAGTTGCTTCTGAGAAGCAAGTCTGTCCCTACCAATACCGTTGCAAGTGGGACCCAACAATGATCTACCTAGGTACATTCACTGTTAATGAGCTATCCTTCAGTTGTAGTGTCCCTCCATCCACAACCAATTTTTGCACTTGGAGTCGGGGTGCTACTTCAACAGTGGCAGTCATGTAGAACCAAGGTTTACACTGGGTGGCTAGCGTTGCAGCAATTGTTCTGTCACACCTCACACACACTCACCTATGGCCACTTTAAAATGTCCCGTCCCACCTACTGCAGGTCCTGGAGGAAACACAACAAATGAGGATAATATGCAGACTCTGCACAAAGGCACCCCAGCTGAGAATTGAACCAGGTACCTTTTATATGTTTGTGTTATATAATATAATATGTAAAATAGACACACACACACACACACACACACACACACACACACACACACACACACACACACATATGTGCCTGCGTGTGTGTGTGTGTGTGTGTGTGTGTGTGTGTGTGTGTGTATATGTGTATATATATATATATATATATATCTATATAAAATATAAACTATATAGTATAAAATATATATATTTGTGTGAATGTATGTGTATATAGATATATATATAGATATATATAGATATATATAGATAGATATATAGATATATATAGATATATAGATATATATAGATATATAGATATGTTTATAGATATAGATATAGATATATATATATATGTAGATATAGATATATATATATATGTAGATATAGATATATATATATATATATATATATATATATATATATAGATATATATATACATATATGTAGATATATATATATATATATATATATATAGATATATGTGTGTTGTTTACCTTTGAAAGGTTTAAAATCAACCTACCGCATGGTCCTTTGTGCAAACTGGAATGACGAAAATAGTCAATCCGATCTGCACCGAAGTTCAAAAATCAGCAAATTGAAAACCAGATTTGCTGATTTTCGAACTTCAATCTGAAAGACAAAGCGTAATGCAGGGGGTGGGGGATGTACACAGACACACAGACAATAAAAAGTGTACACACCCCTGATAAAATGCCAGGTTTTTGTGATATAAAAAATGAAGCCACAATAAATCATTTCAAAACTTTTCCCTCCTTTAATGTGACCTATAAACCTGTATAATTCAATTGAAAAACAAATCTGTTAGGGGAATGAATATTGAAAAAAAAACACAATAAGCTGGTTGCATAAGTGTGCACACGCTTAAATTAATACTTTGTTGAAGCACCTTTTGATTTAATTACAGCATTCAGTCTTACCTGCCATCAATTAAAGAGAGACTGATTAAGTCCAAATGAAGTTCAGCTGTCCTAGTAGAATTTTCCTGACTTTTGCTCAGTTTCCTGCTACAGCAAAGCTATAGTTTGCATAGAGCTTACAAAGCATCAAAGGGATCTTATTGTTGAAAGGTTATCACTCAGGAGAAAAGTACAAAATAATTTCACAGCATTGGATAAAACATGGAACACAGCGAGCGGTCATCAAAGTTTAGACAATATGGGCCAACAGTGACGCTGCAAAGAACTGGGCGTACCTCCAAAATTGATGAAAAGACCAGGCGAAAACTGGTTAGGAGACTGCCAAGAGACCTACAGCAACACTGAAGGAGCTGCAGGAATTTCTGGCAAGTACTGGTCGAATATTACTTGTGACCGTCTCCTGTATTCTTCATATGTCTGGGCTATGTGGTAGGGTTGCAAGACTGAAGTCTCTTCTTACACAGAAAAACATCCAGGCCTTGCTTAAATTTCCAAAACACATAGTCTCCCAAAGCATGTGGGAAAAATGTATTATGGGCTGATGAGACCAAGGTTGAACTTTTGTCCACAATTCTAGAAGGTGCGTTTGGTGCAAAACAACAATTCACATCACCAAAGAACACCATCCCCGGTGTGAAGCATGGTGGTGGCAGTGTAATGCTTTGGGGTTTCTTTTCAGCTGGAACTGGGGCTTAAGTCAAGGTGGAGGGGATTATGAACAGTTTCAAATACTAGTCACTTTTGACTCAAAACCTTTAGATGTCTGCTAGAAAGTTGAAGATGAATTTCACCTTTCAACATGACAGTGACCCCAAGCATACATCGAAATCAACAAAAAAATGGCTTCATCAGAAGAAAATTAAAGTTTTGCAATGGCCCAGCCAGAACCCAGAACTAAATCCAATAGAAAATCTATGGGGTGACCTGAAGAGGGCTGTGCACAAGAGAAGCCTTCGCAATCTGACAGATTGGGAGCGCTTTTGCAAGGAAGAGTGGGAAATATTGCCAAGTCAAGATGTGCCATGCTGATAGACTCTTACCAGGAAGACTGAATGTTGTAATTTAATCAAAAGGTGCTTCAACCAAGGTATTAGTTTGAGTGTGCACACTTATGCAATCAGCTTATTGCCAGTATTGTATTATTTTATATTTTCCCCAACAGATTTGTTTGTTTTTCAATTGAATTGTACAGGTTATAGGTCACATTAAAGGTTGGAAAAGTTTTGAAGTGACTTGCTGTGGTTTCATTTTTTACATCACAAAAACCTGGCATTGTTACAGGGGTATGTAAACTTTTTATAGCCACTGTATGTACATCGTGTGTGTAAAATAAATATATATAATTATATACATCTATGTGTGTGTGTATGTATGTGTGTGTGTGTATATATATATATATATATATATATATATATATATATATATATATATATATATATAGCAATAATCTTTTGGAGGATGGATATGGAAAACTGCCAGTTACCTGCAACTCAAGCAACCAAAAATTGAAGTACAGTACAATTTTCGTGTGTTGCACCTCCCCAGAAACATACCTTGCGTTTTTAGAGTTTGAGTTTTAAAAAAGAAGATAAAAATAAATTCCCTCTCTCCCCAACCTGAGAACAAGTCAGACCATACAAATAGCATAGGGTATAGTAGTAGTCGGCCATATTTTTAATAGTGACTCTCAAGTAACCAGAAACTACAGATGTTTTGTAGTCGAATCTCACCTTCATTTTTACATATGGGTTTGGAGCTGATCCTCTGCTCCAACTAGGCCGATTTACAAGCTTGAAGACTTCTGGTTGGCTCGTGGCTAAGCAGGTATCCCATAGTGCACCAGTGCAAACCCCAGATCTCGTTTGCCGGGTCGACAAGTTCAGTTGTGCTTCTCTTGGCTCTGGCTAAGTGTTAAAATTCTTCTCTTTAAATTTTGTATTAGTTATTACGGTGTTGTAAGGTGATATTGTCTTGGGCAGTAGTGTTTGCCCTTTTTGGTGCATTCTTAAACTTGTTGTTAGTTTGGTATCCTGTATGCCTGTTTAAAGTTCTTGTAGGCACCATTGTGCTTTTTTCCTTATCAGGTTGTTTGTGGTGGTTTTCCGCTGATAGTTAACAGGGCCTCCTGTTCTGTTGTCTTTTTAGACCGTTATTGGCAGCTTGGTTTCCTTAATCTGAGATTGTATTTTTGGCGGGGATCCGCTGGTTATTTGCTAAGGGTTGGTGTTCCTCCCGTAGTACGTTAGTTTTTTCTACTAACTGTTCCACATAGTTATATACAGTTTTTTTGTGTGTGTGTGTGTGTGTGTGTGTGTGTGTGTGTGTGTGTGTGTGTGTGTGTGTGTGTGTGTGTGTGTGTGTGTGTGTGTGTGCGTGCGTTTTCTGGTCTGCTTAAATTAGAAGACATAGTTTCTGTTCCACCGGGCTAGGCCAGTTTGTTAGAGGACCTAGTCCTCGTGGTACTTCTGTATGGCTAGACCCGTTTTAGTTCGAGGACCTAGTCCTCTTCCCTCATTCTTATTCCTTTCGTGTCTGTGTGTGGGTGTCTCGTCTGAAATGTCTAAAGAGAGTAAGGAACACAAACCTTCGGGTTTTAAGAAGTGCATGAAATGCTCCCAAAAGATGTCTTTAACAGATGGCCACAGTAGCTGTGTTTACTGTTTAGGGGCCATCCACCTGCAGGAATCGTGCTTGTTCTGCTATGCTTTCTGTCCTAGGGTGTTACAGGAGAGAAAGAACAAGCTTATACTCAAGGGTCTACTAAAACCATCTTTTGAGAAAGTTCTATCCAGATCTTCGGCTTCCTCCAAGTCTGGCAAATCTAAGTCTTCAAAAAGCCCTTCTCTGGTGCCGGCTGGTGTCACGGAGCCGCCTTCAAAACCATCAAAATCTGCCTTCTTGACTCCACTGCCTTCGGAGCCGAAGGAGAGCATTGTTGTGGTGTCAGAGTCGGTTCCAAGTGTTTCGGAGATGATCTCGGAACCAGTTGAATGAGCAATTTAATCTGCTTCTCGGAGACGGTGTGTGGTTTCCGTGTTACTGAAGTCTCCAGTGCCCCCTAGATCAAGATTCCCTAGTATGTCTTTACATCTTCTTCCAAAAGGCTCCTGGAAGATCTGGAAGAGGGTAGTGTTGAGACTCCTGAAGTCATCTGCCTTATGGCTCCGACCAGGTCGGCTCCGGAGCCACTCGATCCAGCTTTGCCATTGTCTGCTATTCCTCCTCTGAGACATGTTGGCCCTTAGCAGCCGGAGTGCTTGGTGCCACCGGAGGTACTATTGGCTCCATCTCCCTTTGTCACTGCTTTGGAGACTGGTTCGGCACCAACACGCTCTGTGCCCTCGGTCATGTCCAGGGGCTGAAGCTCTCCTGTCTGTGCTGACAGAGAGGTTTGGAATCTATCCTTTTCGGTTCTGAGCCTTCCTCTTGGTGCGTCGGCCAGGGTGAGCTCGGACCCTGCATCTATCTCAGAGCCGAAGGCTCTGGCAATGTCAAACTTTGTCTCTTCGGAGCAGGGGAGGTCTTCGGAGCCGGAGAGGTTGGCGTTTGAGATGATGAGGAGCATGCTGTCTCATTCTCCAGCCCCTACCAGTGGTACCAGCACTCTTCCCCCAAGAGCATCCACTTTTGTCTCAGCCCCTACTCTCTCTGGAGACAGCAGAGACCCTCAGCCTCAGGAGCCATTGGCTGGTGGCACCCACTCTTCCGAGGCCTCCCTGGAATGCCCTTTTGAGGAGCCTCCCTGGAAGAGGCTGTGTAAGAGGAAGCATATTGACTCCCAGGATGAGTCCTTGACATTGGATACTGACCTCGAGGAGTGGAAGGGTCCCCCAAGTTGTCCTCTGATGATGTCTCCTTCGTGGACATCTTGGAGATTCTTAAGCAGAGGTGCGACTGACCCACTGTCTACACTTCTAATGAGGAGTCTGTGTACCTGAAGGCTTTTGGGTCTCAACCTTCTGCCGCTTGGGTGTCTCCACCTTTTACGAATTAATGGATCTAGTTAGTCAAAAGGTGTGGGATACCCCTGATGCCATGGAGCCAGTCCCCAGGAGACCCAATAAGTTTCTGTCTGGCCCTCTTGGTAAAGAGTTTTTGTTTAAGGGCGTTGCTGTAGATGCCATGGTGACGGCGGCAGCCACAAAGAAGGAGCTGGAGGAGACGTCTTCCTCTGTTAATCCGCCAAATAAGGATTCTCGACAGATGGACAGATTTGGGAAGCATATCTTTAGTTCAGCGGCATTTAGTCTTCGATCATTGAACTATCTCACTCACTTCACGAGATTACAGAGGGATCTCCTCAAGGAGTTAGGAGATTCTATACAAGGTGCGTGTACTGAGGGAGTCCCTGACAAGATCTGTGCTCAGTTGTCCACCTTAAATTCTGTACTTAACTCCTCCATGCAGCTTATCTCCTATGCCACTGATGGAGTGAGTAGAGCAGCGGGTTCAGGAGTTGCCTGAGGCGTCACTCTTGGATGCGCTTGTGTAATTTCGCGGAACCGTTCAAGTGTACTTGCACCAACGCCCCATTTGATGGTTCCTCATTGTTTGGTTCCAAGGTGAAGGACACACTCACTTGGTGTGAGCAAGAAAGAAAGATGCTTTCTGCCGTGGTAGTACGTTTTACTGATACCTCTCGACCATACCCCAAAGGTGAAAGTGGCGGTAAAATGTGGTTCAAAAAGTCCCAGAGGGTCTTTCCAGACACACAGGGTGAATCCTCCTTCAGAGGCAGAGGAGGAGGAGGAAATGGGAGACGTCGCCCTAGCGGCAGGGGCGGTCCGCAATACCAGCAAGGCTGTGATTCTTTTCGGGGACGGCCTTATCAGCGCTCCTGATGTGAGGCCTGATTGCGTTTCTCTGGGGCCGGTCGGGGGTTGCATTTCTTTGTGTCCAGAAGCCTGGCTAAATATCACTCAAGACAAGTGAGTACAAAGAGTTACCAGAGGCTATATCATAACCTTTTCCCTTCCACCATTTGTTCCCAAGAAGATCCCAGATGTACCACCCAATCACAGGGATCAGGCAACTGTGGAGATCAACAAGTTGCTTTTAAAAAGAGTCATCCAGTTCGTCCCAGCAGACCAGGTAGGATCCGGGACTTACTCCAGGTTCTTTTTAGTACCAAAACGAACCGGAGATTGGAGGCCAATATTGGACCTCAGCAGGTTAAACGAATCTGTGAAGGACAAGTTTCAGATGGTAACTCTGCAGTCGATACTCCTGTTATTAGGGAAAGACTATTGGATGTGCTCTCGATCTCCGAGACATCTACTACCATATAAAAATGGACAAGGTGTCCAGGAGCCATCTACGCTTCTGGCTGGGAGCCAGTCATTATCAGTTTCGTGCTCTGCCCTTTGGTCTCACCACAGCCCCCAGGGTGTTCACCAAATGCATGGCAGTAGTGACAGCTTACCTGAGATGTCAAGGATTCCAGGTGTTTCTGTATTTGGACGACTGGCTCCTGACAACCCCCACCAGGCATATACTCCTCCAAAACAGAGACGCCCCTATTCAACTTTGTGCTCAGCTAGGGATCTCCATAAATTGGGAAAAATCTACATTATTGCCCTCTCAATCTGTGATTTTTATAGGTGCAGAGGTAGACACAGTGAACATGACAGCTCGTCTCCCCGCCGACAGAGCACAAAACTTTATCTTTCAAATACGTCGTCTTCCGTTGTGGAAGGTCAAAGCGAAGTGGGTTCCTCAGCTCCTTGGGACTGTGGCTTCCACCATTTAATTAGTACAATTAGCCAGGTTGCACATGAGAATTCTCCAGTGGCTTCTGTCTTCGCAGTGGTCCTTCCAGTATCTCCCGCTGAGTCATCCTGTCCTGCTGACGGAATTATGCAAGAAGGACCTTCTTTGGTGGATAGCTCCTAACCAGTTGATCACATCCGCCCCCTTTGTTCATACCCAACCCGTTGCCACTGTGACCACGGATGCCTCCCAGATTGGGTGGGGGTGAGCATTATCTCGGCAGGACTGTCCAAGGCATATGGCAAGAACACGAGGCTCACCTGCACATCAGTGTTCTGGAGATGAGGGCGGTGCTCCTGGCGTTGCAAGCACTTCAAGAACTTTTTCATCTCTGGACTATTACGATACAATCAGACAGCATGTTGGTATTTTGGTATATCAACAAACAGGGCGTTACCAGATCTTACCCACTCTGTTGAGAGGCCATGCGAGTTTGGGAATGGACGATTTCTTCCCAGCGCTTTTTGGTTACAATGCACATTTCAGGGGCGACCAACGTGATAGCCGACAAGCTCAGCCTGGCGATCCTACTGCCTCATGAGTGGTCTCTGAAACGGGAAACAGTGGAACAGATTTTATGCAAATGGGGACAGCCTTGCTGCGACCTCTTTGCCAGCCCAGTCAATACCAAATACAGCAGCTATTTTTCCCTCATTCCCCCTTTGGGGGAGACCTCCAGAGACGCTGTGGCTCACGATTGGCCCATGGGACTTCTGTATGCTTTTCCTCCATTTACTCTCACTTCCAAAGCGATTCAGAAAGCCAGTCGGCTGGGAAGTAAGTTGATCCTCATTACTCCTTACTGGCCTTGTCTGGTCTGGTTCCCTTTTCTCGAGCCTCTTCTCCTGGACCCAGCTCCAGGTCTGTTGACTCATGTCAGGCTCGCTACATCCTCCAATCCACACCCTCAGGTTGACAGCGTGGCTGCTCCAGATCCATCCCTAGTCGGGCTTCATGATGTATCATCCTCAGTGTCGCATATTCTTATGTCCTCCCATAAACCTTCAACTAGGAGGCTGTATGGCAGTAAATGGAAATGATTTTCTATTTGGGCATAGAAAATGAATGTAGATCCCTACACTAGTTCTATCCCTGTGATTTTGGAATTTCTCTCTCAGCTTTTTCAGCAATGAGCTGCTGCCACCACTATCGGAGTCCAATTGGCTGCAATTTCTCATTTTCACTTAGGGTTACCAGATAACAGTTTAATGTCTCATAAGCTATGCAAGACCTTTTTGAAAGGAATCTCTCTTTTGAGACCACCACTGCAAGAACCTGTGGCTTCTTGGGATTTAAACTGTGTGTTGTCCAAACTGACTTCTCCCCCGTTTGAATCTTCACACTTATCTTCATTGAAATTTTTGTCTTGGAAGACTTTGTTTTTGGTAGCTATTATGTCAGCTAGACTGGTATCGGAGCTGCAATCCTTGTCTGTTAAGCCACCTTATTTGATCTTTCACAAGGACAGGGTGTCACTGTGTACTAATCCCTCCTTTGTCCCCAAAGTTTGTTCCCCTGCTACCTTAAATCAATCCATAGAACTCCCAGTTTTCTTCCTTAATCACTGTAATGCAGCTGAGTACTGTTTTTATATGCTGGACGTTCATAGACAACTGCGTTTTTATTTACAGCGGACCAAGGAATTTAGGAAATCAAATCAACTATTCATTTCCTTTTCTGACTCCAGATTTGGCTTACCAGTTTCTAAAGTGACAGTATCTAACTGGATTTCCAGTTGCATAGCCTTTATCTACAGTTCGGAGGGCAGACCTTTACCCTGCAGGATCAAGGCTCATTCTACCAGGTCGCTGTCTACCTCTGCAGCTTTTCAAGCCAGGCTCCCACTTAATAATATTTGTGCAGCAGCTACGTGGGCTAACCCTCACACTTTTATTACACATTACAAATTGGATTTAGCTTCCAGGGGTAGAGCATCCTTTGGCTCCACGGTGCTTAGGAGTATTTTCCAGTGAGCCACCCAAGAATAAGGCGCTAAGGACGCTGTCCCATATGTAAAAATGAAGATGAGATTGGACTACACAACATGAAGAAGTTATGTACTCAGCATAACATTCCATGTTGGTAGTCCATCTTGCCCTTCATTTTTACCAACCCGCCCTCCTGCCCCCATCCTGGAAGATCCGGAGGTAATAATAATTTGGTTATCTTTGGTTGGAGACCCTTTAGTATTGGTTTGTCTGTTATGGGTTTTTTCTTCTAGTGAGCAGCAAACAAGATCTAGGGTTTGTACTGGTGCACTATGGGATACCTGCTTAGCCACGAGACAACCAGACGTCTTACAGCTTGTAAGGTCTGAGCAGAGGATCGGCTCCAAACCCATGTGTAAAATAGGATGACTCCACAGACAGGCCTTAGATCCTCTGCTCTTGTGGTGTTTTCATGATTTCGCCCATCTTACCCAGCCCTGCCAACCAGACAGATTTTACAGGGTGCCAGATACTCATCACCACCTTTACAAGGCCCCACTTGCAGACCCAGAAACTATATCCCAGGGTCCCAAGGCAGTAGCCGACCACAGCTAAAACCCTATTCCTTCTGAAAGGGAAGCAAGGTCATTAGACAGATGGGGTAAAAGGTCTACACTTCAGC
>NC_056731.1:1940827601-1940845708 GCF_019279795.1 Protopterus annectens
TAAAAGAGGTAATGGCCAACAAAAAGCAGTCTTCCATGATAAATATTTCAACTCTGCAGTTGCTGCAGGCTCAAAAGGTTGTAGAGTGAGTTTCTCCAACACAAAATTGAGATCCCAAGCAGGAGTAGGAGCTCTAATGGGGTCTTATATTCTTTGCCCCTCTAAGGAATTGCTTAAACAAAGGATGAGAAAATAATGGTGGGTCACAGTCATAGTGAGCAGAAATTGCTGCAGCATGAACCTTTATAGAGGAGAAGGACAAACCTTTGTCCAATAACTCAGTAAGGTATTGAAGAGCAACACTTAGATTAGGTTTAGAAACATCAAAGTCCTTTGCTGTACTCCAAAATAAAAATCTCCTCCATTTATCTGCGTAAACCTTCCTTGTACTAGGACTTCTGGCCTCCAAAATAACATTCAAAACTTGTTGTGGAAGCGGAGACCCTCCAGGGTTTAAAACAGAATATGCCAGGCTGTTAGATGTAGAGAGTGAAGTTTGACATTGAGTAAATGACTGTTCTGAGACAGCAGGTGAGGAATCAAGGCAACGCCATGGAGGCTTCCGTACCAGACTTCTCAGTAATGGGTACCAGTGCTGTCGAGGCCAATCCGGAGCTATTAAAATCATGTTTGGCTTGTCCTGTCTGACCTTCAGGAGTACCTTTGGGAGGAGAGGCAGAGGTGGAAAGGCATACATGAAGATTGCTCCAATTGAATGAGAGAGCATCCACTTTCCAAGCTGTGGGATGAAACCTTTTGTGCAAAACTTTGGCAGCTGGTAATTTAGTGAGAAGTTTAACAGATCTATGTCTGGAGTTCCCATAACACTGTCAATTTCTGAAATACATGAGGATCCAATTTCCACTGTGGGGATCCATAATTTGTCTGCTCAACACATCTGCTAAGGAGTTCTGTGCTCCTGGCAGAAACCTTGCCTGAAGATTTAGCTGTAAACTGAGAGCAGTCTCCCACAAAATCATTGCTTGTCTGCATAGAGGATATGAATGCGTCCCCCTTGCTTGTTGATGTACCACATGACAGTTGTGTTGTCTGTTTGAATCAACACCTGCCCTGGAAGAAGTAAATCCTTGAAAGCTATCAATGCAAACTGGACTGCTAACATCTCCTTCAAGTTGATATGTAAATGTTGAAGTCTGGCAGGCCACGTGTCTTGTACCCATTTTCCATTTAGATGAGCTCCCAAGCTTTGTCTGAGGCATCTGTCGCTAGAATCTGGACTCTCCTCTGGTCGGGTCACAGAGAGTCCCTTGTTTAGGTGACATTCCTGAGCCCACCACAAAAATTCCTTTTGAATGCAAGGTATTATCTGAATGACAGTGTCCAAATCTTGGCAGTGCTGCGTCCATACATTTTGAGATACCACCAGCTTCCTCATATGCAGTTTGGCATTGGGAAGTACCAGAATACAAGATGCCATGAACCCCAAGGCTTGAAGGACTGTCCTTGCAGTCAGCCTGGACTGACGAGACAATTGGTGGAAGTAAAGAGAAAGATTCTTTTGTTTGTCCGGGGTCAGAAAGGCCATCTGGGATGCTGTATTCAGTCACACCCAGAAAGCACATGTCCTGAGAGGGTACTAGACTGGACTTTATTTCGTTCACAGAATACCCCAGGCATCTTAACACTGCCATCACATACTGTAAATGATGAAGAAGTTCGTCCTTTCCTTGGGCCAGAATCAGGCAATCGTCCAAATAACGATAGATTTGTATTCCTCTTAGCCTGAAGAAAGCTACCACTGGAGCCAGAACCTTCGTGAACACTCTGGGCGCAGTAGATAAGCCAAAGGGCAATGCAGAGAACTGATAATGAGAAGTCCCAGCTCGAAAACGCAGATACTTCCTGCAACCTGAGCCTGATAGAACATGAAGATAAGCCTCTTGAGATCCAGAGTCACCATCCAGTGATCTTTGCCCAGCAGAGGTAAAAGCTGATGTAACGTCAACATTTTGAACTTGGGAATGTCCAGATGTGTTGAGGATAGATAAATCCAAAACTGGTCTCCACGTGTTCCCTTTCTTTGGTACTAGAAACAGGCGAGAATAAAATCCTAGGCCCACTTCTGACAGAGGGACCGGTTGTATGGCCCCTAATTGAAGTAGTAGAGAAATTTGTTTGTGAGCCTCTAGTCTTTGCTGCGGAGGAACTTCTGGCATGCCTTTGAAAGGAGGCAAGGTATGGAAATAAAACTTGTAACCTTGGTGTATGATATCCAATACCCATTTGTCTTGGGTAATCAAAATCCAATTTTCCTTGAAGAGTGCCAACCTTCCTCCCAAAGGTGCTGCCACGCAAGAAGGATCTGGCAGCTGAAAAAGTAGGTCATTGGGCCTGTTTACGAAAGGACTGGCCCCTGCCCTCACCCGAAGATTGTGCAGGTGAACTCCCTGTTCTAGGTCTGAAAGAACCCTGAGCTTTGCCCCTACCACGCCTAGATCTACCCTAGACTGAGAATCATAAGAAGGATATGTCCACCCTTAGCAGGCCAATTTCTACTAAACTTGGAGGCTGAACTTGCAAAAATCTTTAACAGCCTGCATAGACTTAGCCTTGTCTTCCATTTTCTTCAAGACTGACTCCACAGGTGAACCAAACAACACATCAGACTGCAAAGGAGCATCCAAAATCCTTGTCTTAACATGGTCAGATAAATTCTGATCCTTCAGCCAGGCGTGCTCTGAAGAACTGAACCAGTGGCAGCCACCCTAGACGAGGCCTGCACAGCATCAAAACCATTGTAATGAATGCTTACCCACCTGTTCAGAGACATGCACCAAATCTTGTAATTCTTTACACTCAATGCCTTCTGCCAGAGCATTCACCTTAGACTTCAATTGAGAAAGAAGAAAGTTTTGATATTTCAACATATGAAACTGGCAATTCAAAGCCCTCATAGCTAAGGTAGAAGTAGTATAGACCTTCTTTCCCCATCTATCCAAAGCTCTGGCCTCTTTATCTAGAGGAACCGGATTCTTTACAACAGAGGCCTTAACACCCTTAGGTCCCTGACTAATAGTTTCTGGGTCCCCTAGACTCTTATAAAGATATTTATGAGCCTCAGGCACCCTGTAATACCTATCCGGTTTAACAGGCGAGGAGGCAGAGAATCAGATTAAGTGAAGCCTCTGAAAACACATCTTCCACAACATCCAGAACAGGAGGTATAGCCAAGGGCCTGTGTTAGTAAAAGCAAAATTCCCTAAGCCTTTTCCGAGAATCAGAGAAGTCCTGACCTTCCCACTTAAAATGTTCCTCATAGGATGAAGTGTCTCTGAAAAAGAAAAATCCTCTGGAGGAGAAGCAGAAGGAGTGGAATCATCTGCATCAGAATCAGAATAAGGAGAGTATTCCTGCAAGTCTTCAGTCAAGACTCTGAAACATCCCAAGCCTGCTCAAAACTTCCAATTCTGGCTCCACCCTAGGCCTCTTATCAGGAGGCAAAGAACCTCTAATCAGAGTAATCAAATCTTCTGCCATTTTAAGCATGTGCTTCTTGGGCACAGACCCTGCTGAACTAGGAGTGACACCAACAGAAGCTAAACCTGGCCTGCCTCTGGGAGAAGGCTTGGAAACAGAAGGAGAGGCCTAACCACCCTAGGAAGGAGGGGAGTACAGTAACCTGAGAAGCCCCTTCAGCCTGACCTGCCTCCTGAGAGGTCACATCCTGCAAAATCAAAGTCTCCCCCTGAGACTCCAAAGAAGTCTCCGTCGGAACCACCGGTTCCACTGAAGCCTCTGAAGAACCGCGTCCGGAACGGACGACCATCTTGCCTGGGTTTAACTGTTTTGTCTTTGCGCTTCGAAGAAGCGGGCCGAGAGTCCGACGGCATATTATAATTGCACCGCCACCGAAGACCAGCCTAGCACAATCTAACCTTCGCTAATAGTGCTTATTGAACCTAGCACAAAAGCGACACCCAACAACGCCGTTTCAGGCCCCAAACAAGGAATGCACAAAGAATGATAATCCCTATGCTGCATCTGTTTCCCACAAGAAATACAGTTATTCACTTTTTCTAACATCCGTAATACACTGAGGCAAGAAAAATAAAATATTCCCAACGGGTACTTAGCCAACTTGGATTCAGTCTGAAACTCGAACTCGAAATTTCAGAACGCCGAACGGCACTTGCAACGCTGCTTCTGCATCGGACCATGCGGCAAAAAAGACTGAGGATATGACGTCGGTCATGCGCTTTTGTACCCTGACGTTCTGATGTCAGTCTAAAGCGCCTTGACCGACGTCAGCCTAATACTTTGGTATTCAGGCCGACCGAGGACAGCGGACTACAGATAAGTTGCAGCAAAGATAAGGGGGAAGGTGGGTAACCTGGACTGCAACAGTGAATACACTCGAACATCTACATTTTTGGTAAGGATACACAACTGTACTATGTTCTTTGTGCGTTTCACTGTTGCAGTCATTACACTTGGGTTGAATCCCAAAGCTAAGGTTGGGAGGCTGGAGATAAATAGCATTAGGAGCGGCTATGAGGCCTTGCAGAACTGCAGTGGCAAAGCCTGCCCTGGATTTAGAGTAGAGTAGAGTGGTAAAGGATAGTGCTTTGTAAAGGTGTGCACTGAAATCCAGGTAGCAGCCTCTAAAATGTCTTTGGTTGGTATTCCCCTGAGGAAGGCTGCTGAAGTGGCTGCTGCTCTGGTTGAATGTGGCCTAATGCCCTTAGGCACTGATTTGCCATGTTGTGAATAGCAGAAACGAAGCAGTGGCCTATCCACTTTGAAATAGTCTGCTTTGAGATAGCCTTTCCTTGTGATCATGCAGCATTTGACACTAGTTGCTCTTTCTGAAAGCTTTGGTTCTGTTCAAGTAGAAGCACAGCTGTCTGTGTACGTCCAAAGAAAGCAGAATTCTCTCCCCCTTATTCTGTGGGTTTGGATAAAAAGTAGGCAGATGAATAGTTTGGTTAAGGGCCACACTGGACACTACCTTAGGCATAAATGTCGGGTTTGTCCTCAGAGAAACCCTGTCTGGATAAAAATGATAAAAGGTTCCACAGCCATGACTGCCTGTAGCTCTGAGACTCATCTTGCAGAGGTTATTGCTAGGAGCAGAGCTGTTTTCCAAGATAAAAACTCTATATCAGCTGTAGTGGCTGGCTCAAAAGGAGGCAGGGTGAGTTTTTCCAAAACATAATTGAGGACCCATGCAGGTATTGGTGATCTCCTTGGAGGCCTTAAGTTTTTGGCTCCTCTGAGGTACTACCTTAACAAGGTATGAGAAAAGATTGGTGGCTCTGTATTGTAATGAGCCGAAATGGCAGAGGCATGAATTTTAATTGATGAAAAGGACAGGCCTTTGTCCAGCATCTCAGTTAAATATTGCAAAATCTGAAGAATATTTGGTACAGCTGTGTCAATTCCTTGTGCCTGGTTCCAAGCACAGAATCTCTTCCATTTTCCAGTGTAAGATTTTCTGGTACTATGCCTTCTGGCTTCCAAAATGACATCCATCACAGCTTTAGTGAGAGGCACATTTTGTATCACTACATTATCCGCCATGCTGCCAAATTTAAGGTCTTCCCTCCAGTAGAGCTCTTTTGAGTGTGTACCTTTAACTCCTAGTGGGTGTAGCTTCAGCCTTTTAAAAATGAAGCTATCACCTCACAGTTCTAACAAGTACTTGATGACAGGGGTCATATATCAATACAATTGTGTTTGCCATCATATATGCTTCAAGATAAAATATTCTGATGCCTTGTGTGTAGCATGGTTTTGGAATTATTAATGCAAATATGAACAGGCAATATTTGACACCTAGAGGAGCAGTAGGAGGTAACTGCAGAAACGCCAGGAGACGTCACTCGGCTGTAATGAGTTAAATTGGCTGTACAGGATCTGATTGTTTTGTAGGGATAGTAGATGAGGTATTTGAGGTAAGGTCCAAACCGGGCATTGAGACAAGTTCCTTAGGATTGGGTACCAGTACTGGCGGGGCCAGTCTGGGACAATCAGTATAATCTTTGGCTTCTCTTGTCTGACCTTTAGGAGTACCTTGGGAGGAGAGGCAGTGGAGGAAAGGCATATACTGCTAAGCTTTTCCAGCTGAAAGATAGGGCGTCCACTTTCCATGCTTATCTGTGATAAGTCCTTGTGCAGAATCTTTTTAGTTGGTAGTTGTGAGGAGAGGCAAATAGATCTATATCTGGGCATCCCCATTTCCTTGTTATCATGCTGAAGACTTGTGGATCCAATTTCCATTCGTGGGGATCCATGAGGTTTCTGTTAGTCTGCTGCCAGAGTATTTACCTTTCCTGGCAGGAATTGTGCCTGCAGATGTACTTGGCAGGTCAATGCTGTGTCCCACAAAGTCATGGCTAGTCTGCAAAGGGGGTAAGAATGAGTGCCTCCCTGCTTGTTTATATACCACATGACCGTGGTGTTGTCTGTCTTTATCAATAGTTGTCCCGGATGAAGTAGGTCCTTGAAGGCTGTCAACGCATTCTGAATAGCTAACATCTCTTTTTGATTGATATGTAGATGCATTTGGTTTGCAGACCATGTGCCGTGAATACAGCTTCCTACCATGTGAGCCCCCCAAGGATAATCTGATGCATCCGTTGTTAATGTCTGCCTGGCTTGGGGTAGAGTGAATAGCTGTCCCTTGTTCTGGTGACAAGCCTCCGCCCACAAATGAAACTCCTGTTGCAGGCAGGGAATGAGGGTAATTATTGTTTCCAGGCTGTGGCAATGTCGAGTCCAAACACTTTTTAGGTACCATTGAAGTTTCCTCAAATGCAGTCTCGCATATGGAATTAGTAGAATGCAGGATGCCATGAAGCCAAAAGCCTGCAGAATTTTTCTTGCAGATAACTGGGCCTTTGTTGCCAACAGCTTGACTGGACCTTTGTTGCCAACAGGTTGAAGCAGGTAGTCAGTTGCCTTTGTCTGGCGTGAGATAAGCCATCTGGGCAGTTGTATTTAAGCTTGCACCCAGGAATATGTTCTCTTGAGAGGGTACTAGTTTCAATTTCTTTTCGTGGACTGTGCACCCTAGGCCTGTTAGAAATCTCTTTACAAACGCCAAATGCTGTAGTAGAATGTCCTTGTTCTCTGCTTGAATGAGGCAGTCGTCCAAATAAGGATATATTTGTATTCCTCTTTGTCTGCAGAATGCAATTACTGGTGCGCCAGACACTTTGTGAAGACCCTGGGTGCAGTAGATAAGCCAAAGGGCAGTGCAGAGAATTGGTAGTGCATTGAGCCAGCTTTGAATCTGAGGTATCTTCTGCATGTTTGCCTAATTGGGACATGCAGGTATGCCTCTTTTAGGTCCAAAGTCACAAGCCAGGCCTTCTTGCCCAGCATGGGCAGAAGTTGCTGTAGAGTCAACATTTTGAATTTTGGCATATCCAGAAATGTGTTTAGAATAGATAGGTCCAGTAGTGGTCTCCAGGTCTTGTCCTTTCTTGGTACCAAGAACAGTCTTGAATAAAATCCTTGTCCCTGCTCTTACTCTGGTACTTGTTGAATGGCCCTCATGTCCATGTGGGATGAGACTTGCTTTTGTGCCTCTGCCCATTGATTTTTTGGCAGGTCTGGCCAACCGTTTGTCCTTGGCAGGGTATGGAAGTGAAACTTGTAGCCTTGTGACACTATGTCTAGGACCCATTTGTCCTGGGTTCTGTGCCAGTTTTGAGAAAAAAGTGCTAGTTTTCCCCCTAAAGGTGCTGCCAGAAGATAAGTGCTTGGTGCAGGCAGGGGGGGAGTCATTGGGACTGTTTCCTGTATGGTTGTGATTTGTCTTCTCCACTTTTGGAGGTAGAAGCACCCCACTGTTTAGACCTGTACGATCCTTGGGGCTGGGATCTGCCTCTTGGTTATCTGTATCTGCCCCTTTGTGGTCTGTCTGACACTGGAAAGGACCAATTCTTTGTAGGCCAGTGTCTGCTAAATCTTTGAGGCTGAACCTGTAAGAAATCATTAACCGTTTGCATAGATTTAGCTTTGTCCTCCATTTTCTTTAACACCAAAACAAAGTATCATGCTGTAATGGGGCATCTAATAATTTTGCTTTGACATGATCAGGCAGACTTTGTTCCTTTAACCAAGCATGTCTCCTGATGACAGAACCCTTAACAGCAGCTCTGCAGGAGGCCTCAAAGAATCAAAACCACATTGCAAAGTACGCTTTCCAACTTGTTCAGCTGCATGCAATAAATCCTGCATTTGTTTGTTTTCTGCACATTCAGAATTTGTCAACATTTTCTGTTTAAGCAGTGACATAATATATTGCTGATATTTGAGCATATGAAACTGACAATTTTAGCCCTTATAGCCAAGGTAGCGGAAGTGTAAATCTTTTTCCCCCCATCTGTCCAAGGCCCTAGAATCCCTGTCAAAGGGGGTAGGGTTTTTTGCAGTGGAAGACTTGACCCCTTTGGGACCCTGAGAGAGAGTTTTTGGGTCAGCAGCAGGGTTTTTGAAAAGGAATTTGACAGTCAGGAACTCTGTAGTACCTGTCTGGCTTGGAGCTGGAGGTAAGGAGTCAGGGGTCAGACTGGACTCTGAAAATACATTATCAACAATGTCTAACACAGTGGAACAGCTAGGGACCTGTGTTGTGGTAATAAAAGGAAGTCTCTGAGCCTTTTCTTAGATTCTGAAAAATCTTGGCTCTCCCAGTGGAAATGCTCCCTCATGGTATGCAAGGTTTCCCCAAAAGAGTAATCCTCAGGAGGAGAGGCTGAAGGGATAGATTCTTCAGCATCAGAATCCTCATAGGGAGGAAAAGAGTATTCCTGATCAGAAGAGGAATCAGATGAAATGGAAACCTGATCTGAAGATTCATATTCTGTCTCTTGCCTAAGCCTTTTATCAGGAGGGGGATAGGAACCCCTGGAACAAAGTAATTAAGTCTTCGGCCATTTTGAGCATCTGTTTTTTTGGGCATGGAGGCCTGTCCATGAGGCTGTCGTACTTGTTTCTTTGTCTTTAAGGGTGCGTTAGTCTTTGGCTTTGAAGCTGAAGTTGTTTTAATGTAGAATTGTGTAGGTCTGAAAACACCCTAAGAAGCAGATGCCTGCTCAGCGGCTCTGGATCCATCTGAGGGAATAGTCTCCGAAGGTCCAATACCTTGACCTTCCAGCGCCCAGGCAACTCCCACGGGAGCTGCAGCAGCCTGCGGTCTAAAGTAGCGGGAGTCAGAGGCTGCAAAGGCCTCACTGAGAACCGCGACTGGCTTAGAAGAAGCCTGCGGTTTTGGACCTCGGATGCCGGTCCTTTTCTTTGCGTTTCTTGTGAATTCCAGTAGTCGGATGGCTATCCGATGACATGGTAGAATTAAATCTTCTGCCAAAATAGTGTAATGCAAAACCGTACAGACGCCTAATAGTGCTGGTTCCAGCACAAAATCGACAACTAGCAACGTCGTGGTCAGGGCCTAGGCAAGGAATACAGTAAGAATGAAAGTCCTCAGGAGGTATTTGCTTCCAACAAGAAATGCAATTATTAACTTTTTCTGACATCGGTCTGGAGCAAAAAAAAAAGTTTCCCCAATGGGGTACTTGACTTTTAGTGACTTTGGATCTGAAATTCGAACACGAAAATCTCAGGAGTCGGCCGACCGGCACTTGCAAACTGCTTATGCTTGGGCAAGCCAAGAGCAAGAAAAAACTTTAGAAAATGGCATCGGCTGCATCCTTTATATCCTTGGCACACTGATGTCAGGAAAGAGGCGACAGCAACCGACGCAGTAACTAGACTTTGGAATTCAGGCCGACTGAGGGTAGCCTGCCAGCAGGATAACCCAAGTGTAATGACTGCAACAGTGAAACACAAAGAACATCTTCCTTGTTGCATTCAGCATCAGACAAGCTAGGAATACTGTGACATATGCACATCTGTGGCAATGGAGGTTAAGCCACAGTTTTTTTCAATTTGTCTCTTTTACATCAATCTTTTAAACTGGCTCTTTCACAGTTTTAAACTGCACCACAGAAAATGGGAAAGATTAAGGAAAAGGTTTATACTTTAGGCATTTATGCAAGTTTATCTTTTGGAAGGTTGGAACCATTTGCGAAGGCTTTATGGTCAAGGTGTTGAATGGGAAAAAAAAAAAAAAAAAAAAAAAGCACTGTCGTGCAAGTTGCATTTACCATAAAGTACAGTTTTGTACCTACTATAAATGTAGATGTTAGAGTGTATACACTGCTGCAGTCATTACACTTGGGTTATCCTGCCGTCAGGCGGTTCCCCAGTTGGCCCGAGTTCCAAAGTCTTGGTCCAGCGTCGGTTGCTGTCGCCTCCTCCCTGACATCAGTGCGACATGCAGCCGACGCCATTTTCTTCAGTTTTTCTTGCCCCAGATGTCAGGTGCCCCCAAATAGGTAGGCAATTCAAATTGCTAATAAAACATACATAAGAAAAGCAACCAACAACTTTCAGTTACCAGCAAATACTCCCCATAGTTAGTAAACGTAGACATAGGTAATGCACGCACTCAACAAGAGGGGAAGGAGGGAGGGTAACCTGGACTGCAGCAGTGTTTACACTAGAACATCTACATCTACATTTACGGTAGGTACAAAACTGTACTATGTTCATCGTGTTACACTGCTGCAGTCATTACACTGGGTAAAAATCCCAAAGCTGAGGTAAGGTGGCTGGTTCTATAAGGTATTAGGGGTGGCTATAAGGCCCTGCAGCACAGCAGTGGCGAAGCCAGCTCTGGATTTAGAGTATAAAGGCAGATGGTAATGCTTGGTGAAGGTATGCACAGAACTCAATGTTGCTGCTTCCAAAATATCCTTGGTAGGTACTCCTCTGAGGTAGGCAGTTGAAGTGGCTGTTGCCCTGGTGGAGTGAGATCTAATGCTGCTAGGTACAGGTTTCATGGTGTGTATAGAAACGCATACAACGCCCTATCCATTTTGAAATAGTCTGTTTTGAAATGGCTTTTCCCTGTGTTCCTGCAGCATATGTTACCAATAATTGCTCAGATTTTCTGAAAGCTTTGGTTTTGTCCAAGTAGAAGCTTAACTGCCTGTGAATGTCCAAAGAATGCAGTAACCTCTCCCCTTTATTCTGTGGTTTTGGATAAAAAGTTGGCAAGTGAATAGTTTGGTTTAGAGCCACACTCGATACCACCTTTGGCATAAACGTAGGGTTAGTTCTTAAAGACACCCTGTCCTGATGGAAAATGAGGAAAGGTTCCACTGCCATTAGTGCCTGTAATTCTGAAACTCTTCGTGCTGATGTTATTGCCAGGAGCAGAGCAGTTTTCCAAGAGATACATTTTAATTCTGATGTGTTAGCTGGCTCAAAAGGAGGTAAAGTTAATTTTTCCAAAACAAAGTTGAGGTCCCAAGTTGAGTAACGTGTTTCACGGGCGGTCTTATGTTTTTAGCCCTCTGAGGTACTGTTTTAGTAAAGGATTAGAAAAATTGGTGGATCCGTGTTGTAATGTGCAGATATGGCAGAGGCGTAGATCTTGATGGATGAAAAGGAGAGGCCTTTGTCCAGCATCTCAGTTAAACATTGTAGTATCTGAGGAATGTTTGGGACAAGAGGGTCAAGGCTGTGAGCCTGGTTCCAGGCACAGAATCTCTTCCATTTATCCGAATAGGCTTTCCTGGTACTAGGCCTTCTGGCCTCCAGAATGACATCCATAACAGCTTTGGAGAGAGGCATTGCTTGCTTGACTAAGGAATCTTCCATGCAGCTAGGTTTAAGGTCTTTAGCTGGCTGTGAAGTATCTGATTGTTGTGCTGAGTCAGCAGATGTGGGATTGGAGGCAAAATCCAGGGTGGCTCTTGTGCCAAGTACTTTAAGATTGGATACCAGGCTCTTCTTGCTTGGCTTTTAGGAGTACCTTTGGAAGGAGAGGTGGTGGTGGGAAAGCGTATACTTGTAGGTTTTTCCAGCTGAATGAGAGGGCATCCAATTTCCATGCTTGTGGATGGTAACTCCTTGTGCAAAATTGTGTAGCGGGCAGTTCATTGGGGATGTAAACAGATCTATGTCCGGGCTCCACCATTTCTGTGTTATCATTCTGAATATTTGTAGATTCAACTCCCATCTGTGGGATCCATGATGTTTCTGCTTAAGTCGTCTGCCAGTGTGTTTTTCTCTCCTGGCAGGAATTGTGCTTGCAGATGAAAGTACAGTTGTGTACACCTACCATAAATGTAGATGTTAGAGTGTCTTCACTGTTGCAGTCATAACTGTAGGGTGCTCCTGCCGGCAGGCAGCCCGAGGTCAGCCAGAATCCCAAAGTCTGGGTCCGGCCGGCTGTCAGCCAGTACCTTGACGTCAGTACGCTCTGGTACATAGCCCTCAGCCGACGCCATCTTCTCCAGCCTTTCTTGCCCTAGATGTCAGAAGTCCCTAATAAATCATAAATGAATCCCACTAGGAAACACAAATACACCACAAAAAAGAGAAAAAGAGGGGATAGGAGGGAGGGAAACACCGACTGCAACAGTGAAGACACTCTAACATCTACATTTATGGTAGGTGTACACAACTGTACTATGTTCATCGCGTTTCACTGTTGCAGTCATAACTGTAGGGTGGAATCCCAAAACAGTGAAAAAAATGGGGGAGGTTTAGACAGAAGGGGCAGCAAGAAGACCCTGCAAAACAACAGAGGCAAAGCCTGCCCTGGTCTTAGAATACAAAGGGAGATTGTAAAGCTTGGAAAAGTATGCACAGAACTCCAAGTGGCAGCTTCCAAGATATCCTTGGTAGGAACTCCCGAGAAAAGCTGTAGAAGTAGCAGCTGCTCTAGTAGAATGACTTCTCACAGTACCTGGAAATCGTTTCCCATGATGAGTGTAACAAAATCTTATCCCATAAGAAATCCATTTGGAAATAGTTTGTTTGGAAATAGCCTTTCCAAGAGAACTGGAGGCAAAAGAAACAAACAATTGGTTAGATTTTCTGAACTCTTTAGTCTTGTCCAAATAAAATCAGAATCTGTCTGTGCACGTCCAAGGAATGCAAAATCCTTTCCCCTTTATTCTGAGGATTAGGAAAGAAGGTTGGAAGGTGAATTGTTTGATTCAAAGCCACTTTCGAAATCACCTTAGGCATGAAAGTAGGATTGGTCCTCAAGGATACTCTGTCCTGGTGGAAAATAAGGTATGGTTCCACAGCCATGAGAGCTTGCAACTCTGAGACCCTTCTGGCAGAAGTCAAAGCTAACAAAAGAACTGTCTTCCAAGATAAAAACTTAATATCAGAAGATGCAGCAGGCTCAAAAGGAGGCAAGGTAAGTTTTTCTAAAACATAATTAAGAACCCAAGCAGGAACAGGAGGGGTTCTGAGAGGCCTTAAATTCTTAGCCCCTCTCAAGAATTGTCTCACCAAAGGATGAGAAAAAAACAGGGGCAGCAGTATTGAAATGAGCAGAAATAGCAGAAGCATGAATCTTAATGGAAGAAAAGGAAAGTCCATTAGACAAAAGATCCGAAAGGTAAAGCAAAATAGAAGAGAGATCAGGTACCAGAGGGTCCAAGCCTCGGTCCTGCATCCAAATGCAAAATCTCTTCCATTTAGAGGCATAGGATTTCCTAGTGCTAGGTCGTCTAGCTTCCAAAAGAACATCCAAAACTTGTTCGGGAAGACTAGGAGATCAAATTCCTTTGAAGAGCCAGGCTGCCAGACAAAGGGTCTTGAGATTGGAATGTAGCAACTGACCCTGATGCTCGGACAGAAGAGAAGGGTTCAGAGGGATAATCCAAGGAGGCTCCAAGAACAGGTGCTTCAAAGTTGGATACCAAAACTGTCGAGGCCAATTTGGAGCAATCAAGATGAGGAACTTGGGCTTGTCCTGTTTTACCTTTAGTAAAATCCGAGGAAGAAGAGGAAGAGGAGGGAAGGCATATCCCGAAAGGTTTCTCCAGCTGAAGGACAGGGCATCCACTTTCCAAGTGGTTTTGTGGAATGACCTGGTGCAAAAGAGAGGCAGCTGATGATAGAGATGGGATGCAAACAGATCTATCTGGGGGCATCCCCAAACTGCAGTAATCCTGTTGAACAAGTTGGTGTCTAGCATCCATTCGTGAGGATCTAAAATGTTCCTGCTCAGGCTGAGAGCTGTGTCCCATAAAGCCATAGCTAGTCTGCAAAGGGGGTACGAATGAGAACCCCCCTGCTTGTTTATGTACCACATGACTGTGGTGTTGTCTGTGCGAATCAAAAGAGTTCCTGGATGCAAAAGGTTCTTGAAGGCTAGAAGAGCATTTTGAACTGCCAACATTTCCTTCAGATTGATGTGCCAGTGAAGATGATCCTTTGTCCAGGTTCCTTGCTGGCAATTGCCTAGAAAATGTACTCCCCAAGCATAATCCGAGGCGTCTGTGGTTATGATTTGAGAAGGTTGAGGAAGACGGAAAGGCTTTCCTTCGTTTAACGCACACACCCTGGACCACCAAAGGAACTCCTTCTGGAGGCAGGGGATCAGAGGAATCAGAGTGTCCAGATCGTGGTAATGCTACACCATACACTTTTCAGATACCATTGAAGCTTTCTCATATGAAGCCTTGCATTTGGAATCAACAGAATGCGGTGAAGCCATGTAGCCCAGTGCCTGCAGGAATTTCCTTGCAGTGAGCCGAGGTAGAGCTGCCAAAGTCTTGAAAATTGAAGCCAGCTGTATTTGTTTTTCTGTAGTGAGGAAGGCCCTTTATAAGGTTGTATTTAAGAGGGCTCCCAGAAATACCATTTGTTGAGAAGGGATCAAATGTGACTTTCTTGTGTTTACTGAAAATCCCAGTAGGCGGAGAAGCCGTTGAACAAAAATCCAGATGTTGAAGTAAAAGATCCTTGCTGTCTGCCTGAATAAGGCAGTTGTCCAAATAGGGGTAAATCTGAATCCCCTGGAGTCTGCAATAAACCACTACTGGTGCCAGGCACTTGGTAAAGACTCTGGGCGCAGTAGATAAACCAAAGGGCAGTACAGAGAATTGAAAGTGTCTCGAACCTGCCTTGAACCCGAGGAATTTCCTCATGCTCCTGCCTGATGGGAATGTGTAAATAAGCTTCCTTTAGATCCAATGTCACCATCCAAGCGTCCTGAGAGAGCATTGGAATCAGCTGCTGCAGAGTAAGCATCTTGAATTTTGGAATTTCCAAAAAGGTGTTGAACACAGAAAGGTCCAGAATAGGTCTCCATGAGCTTTGCTTTCTTGGAACCAGAAACAGTCTTGAATAAAAACCTTTTCCCATCTCGGAGAGTGGAACAGGCTCTATGGCTCTCATGGCCAAAAGAGCATCCACTTTATTTAAGGCCTCTGACCATTGATGTTTTGGCAGATCTGGCCAACCGAAAGCCCTTGGCAAGGTATGAAAGTGGAATTTGTATCACATCCAATACCCATTTGTCCTGGGTAATATGAGTCCAATTTCTGTGAAAAAGAGAAAGTTTTCCTCCGAGAGGGGCATCCAGGTAAAGAGGTCCTGTAGCCCAACCGAGAGAGTCATTGAGTTTGCTTCCTTTGAGATTGGGATCTGTCTTCTCCCCTACTAGGTGAAGAAGCAGTCCATTGTCTCGATCTGTAGGAGGCCTGAGCTTGGCCACGACCTCTGGAGCGCCTATATCTTCCCTGAGGCCTGTCAGACGTGGAAAGGACCAATTTTGAGGGCCAATTCCTGGAAAATCTAGGAGGCTGAACTTGCAAGAAATCTTTCACAGTTTGCATAGATTTTGCCTTTCTTCCATCTTTTAATAACCTCCTCAGCCTTAGATCCAAAAGAACATCATGCCGAACAGGGGCATCTAATAATCAAGCCTTAACCTGTTCAGGTAAACTTTGCTCACAAAGCCAAGCATGTCTCCTGATAACAGTACCAGAGGCTGCGCCCTGCAAGAAGCATCCAAAGCATCAAACCACAATGCAAGGCGTATGTTCAGTTGTTCAGTTGCATGCAATACATCCTGTAGTTCCTTATCTTCTGCACATGCAGGAAGGGAGTGCAAGCTTTGCTTTAAAACAGACAAAGAAATTCGCGGATACTTAAACATATGAAACTGGCAATTTAAAGCCCTAACAGAAAGGGTAGCAGAAGTATATACCTTTACCCACCTGTCTAAGGCACGAGAATCCTTCTCAGAAGGAATAGGATTCTAGTAGTAACTTTAGCAGCCTTAGAGCCCTGAGATATAGTTTCAGGATCTGCAGACGGATTCTTAAATAAGAACAAATGAGACTCAGGAACCCTATAAACCTATCAGGCTTAGAGGGAGCAGGAGACATGGAGTCAGGATCAAATTAGCCTCGGAAAAGCATCATCCACAATGTCAAGAACAGGAGGATAGCCAAAGGCCTATGTTGAGGAAGAAGAAGGAATTCTCTAAGCCTCTTCTTGAAGCAGAATAATCCTGACCTTCCCAATGAAATGTTCCTCATCTCATGTAAGGTTTCCCCAAAAGAAAATCTTCAGGCGAGAGAGAGAGGCAGAGGGCAAGGAGTCCTCAGCATCCAAATCCTCATAAGGAGGAAAAGAATATTCCTGATCAGAGGAAGAGAGAGAAGATATAGAAGCCTGGTCAGAGGAATCCATAGGAACATCCTGTCGAGGCCTTTTCTCGGCGGGGGGGGTTGAGAACCCCTAATCATAGTAAGCAAATCTTCAGCCATCCTTAACAATTGCTTCTGTGTCCTGGGAGTAGATTCAGAAGTAGCTTGAGCAGGAGCTTTGGACTTAACAGGAGTCTTTGTCTTTGCCTTTGAAATAGTGATACGAGTAGGCCTGAATACCCCCTCAGAAGCCAGTACCTGCACAGCGGTTCCGGACCCATCCGAGGGAGCGACGTCCGAAGGTCCTGCAGCAGATAAAATAGAAGGCATTGATGGCTCCCCCATGGGAGTCCGGTGACGCCAACGTTCAGAAGTGGCGGACGACAGGGGGCCGCAAAAAGCGCCTCACTGACGACAAGCCGAACCGGACGCTGGCTCCAGCTGCAACGAGTCCTGTTTGGACCTCGAGGCCTGTCCTTGTCTTTTGCTTCTTTGAATTCGGTATCCGGCGGCATTCTATAATTGAAGCGCACAAAGCAATTCAGAGCCCAGTCGCACCCTGCGTTTAATAGTACGAGAATCAAACCGGCACAGAACCACAACAAGAAACGCCGTGGTCAGGGCCACAAGCAAGGTAGACAGTAAAGTGGAAATTTTATGAGGCATTTGTTTTACACGTAATACAATTATTAACTTTTTCTGACATCGGAGGAACAAGAAAAGATTCAATGGGGTATAGCTTTGAGAAGAGAAGTAAGAACTGGACCGACAACAACCAAAAACGCTGTTCGAAAATCGCCAACCAACGACGGCGAGCTGCTTTCCACCGCACGGCAAGAAAGACTGGAGAAGATGGCGCCGCTGAGGGCTGCGTACCAGAGCATACTGACGCCAAGGCACTGAGCCAGGCAGGCTGGCGCCGGACCCAGACTTTGGGATTCTGGCCGACTGTTGCCTGCCGGCAGGAGCACCCTACAGTTATGACTGCAACAGTGAAACACGATGAACATCTTGATAGTTTAGAGCTGTGTTCCACAAGGTCATGGCTTGTCTGCAGAGGGGGTAGAAGTGAGTGCCCCCTTGCTTGCTTATGTAGCACATAACTGTGGTGTTGTATGTCTTTAGTAACAGTTGTCCTGGATGTAGCAGGTCCTTGAAAGCTATAAGGGCATTTTGTACAGCTAGCATCTCTTTTTGATTTATGTTAAGATGCCTTTGTTCTGCGGGCCACTTGCCCTGAATACATTTTCTTCTATGTGTGCCCCCTGCGTATTATCTCCAATGCATCTGCTTTCAGTGTTTGCCTGGCTGTGGGTTGAGTAAAAAGGCTGTCCCTTGTTGAGGTGACAAGCTTGAGCCCACCATCCATATAAACTCCGCGTTGAAGGCAAGAATTAAGTGGTATAACTGTTTCCAAACTTTGACAGTGTCGAGACCATACACTCTTTAGGTACCATTGTCGTGTCGTCATATGCAGTCTGGCATATGGAATTAGTAGTATGCAAGATGCCATGCTAACCCAAAGGCCTGCAGAATTTTTCTTGCAGGAGTTGGGTCTTTGTTGCTGCATCAATTGAAAGTACTGAGTCAGTTGACCTTGCTTGG
>NC_056731.1:1940846208-1940853708 GCF_019279795.1 Protopterus annectens
GGATCTGGAACACTTGAGAGATGTTCGAAATTTGAATTTACTTAGCCCTGTAGCCAAGCACTTTTTGGAAATTCATGAGGGAAAGATTGATAGTTTAAAATATGGAATTTTAGGGAGACCATTTATTTATAGTGGTGATAACATCACCAATAAACTCTTAGAACTAGAGACAAGGATGATTTTGAAGTTCAATACTTTAAAGCCTTTTGGCTTAAATTTAGAACTGGGCATTTGATGGAGTTTGGAAATAAAACATCTTATGAAAAATATAAAAATAATTTTATTAAAAACACTTTATAAATAATTTATAAATGATTTATAATAATATTATATTTAATTCTTTCATAAATTAATTTAAAATATATAGTTTAAAATGTGAAATTTGTTATTATTCACAAGGTCACTTTAAACTAATTTTTGTGTATTAATTGGAAAATTGTTTAATTGATTGTTTGAATATTCACTATATAAGCTGACAGTGTGCAGTCATTAATTGTGATCCTTGAAGGCGAACTGCCGAGGTACCAGATCTTATACAATAAAGTGAAGAAAAGTATCGGCTGTTTGGTGTGTTGCTGCTATCATTCTTACTGTTGCTGTGTTTTGTCAACTGTTTCCAAAATACTTTGATGCAAAAATATACCGACGCTTAATAGTGCGTTGGTTAAATCTAGCACAAAACCAACAGACAGGCACGTTGTGATCAGGGCCTAGGCAAGGAATACAGTATAAATGGAAATCCTTATGAGGTAATAGCTTCCCACAAGTAATACAATTATTAACTTTTTCTGACATCGGTAAAAAGTAAGAAAAATGTTTCCCCAACGGGGTACTTAGCTTTGTGAAGACTTCGGTTCTGAAACTCAAACTCGAATATTTCAGTAGTCGACCGTCCGGCACTTGCGAAATGCTTCTGCTTCAGGCACCACACAGAAAGAAAGACTAAAGAAAATGGCATCGGCTGCATGTTTTATACCCCTGATGACCTGACGTCATCGAAGAGAAGACAGCAACCGACGCAGGACCCAAGACTTTGGAATTCAGGCTGACTGAGTACCTGCCAACAGATTACCCAAATGTAATGACTGCAACAGTGAAACACTAAGAACATCCTGGGGTTGATTCACAAAACTAGAATGTTGATATGTACCACAGAGTAAAAAAAAAATTTGTGGTTAGATTTAGGTAACGGGTACTGTTTACCATCTCTATATTGCCCGATATCCCTATTCAGCTTCTTGTACTTCCTGTTCAATAAATCATCACAATTTTTATCTGATTTTTTTTTTAAATCAACGTATTTGTTCTTCTCAGTCTCAACACCCAACAGTAAAAGTACAGTTTTGTACCTACCATAAATGTAGATGTTCGAAGATCCACATTGCTGCAGTCCTTACACTTGGGTAGTCCGCTGTCCTCGGTCGGCCCGAATATCAAAGTATAAGGCTGACGTCGGTCAAGGCGCATTTGACTGACATCAGGACGTCAGGGTACAAATGCGCATGACCGACGTCATATCCTCAGTCTTTTTCTTGCCCCAGATGTCAGAAGACCCTAAAAATAAAGGTCAAAACCAAAAGACAGCAAACAAACAACCAACCACCCTTGCACTAATTATATGTACAATATACACAATATACACAATATTTACAACCCAACCCACACAACCACCTCTAACTACAGAGGGAAGGAGGGAGGGTAAATTGGACTGCAGCAATGTGGATCTTCGAAAATCTACATTTATGGTAGGTACAAAACTGTACTATGTTCTTCATCTCACATTGCTGCAGTCCTTACACTTGGGTAGAATCCCAAAGCAGAGGTAAGGGAGGATGGCCAAACTATAAGGAAGCAGGAGCTGCCAAAATGCCCTGCAAAACAGCAGTGGCAAAACCAGCCCTGGATTTAGAGTAAAGTGGCAGGTGATAATGCCTAGAGAAAGTATGCACTGAACTCCAAGTAGCTGCCTCCAAAATATCCTTGGTTGCCACTCCCCTCAAAAAGGCTGTCGAAGTGGCAGTAGTCCTAGTGGAATGAGGCATAATCCCAGCTGGAATCTCCTTGCCATGATGGGAATAACAGAAAGCAATGCAAAACCCAATCCACTTAGTAATAGTTTGTTTTGACACAGGCTTGCCCTGAGAACTCAAAGCAAAAGAAACAAACAACTGCTGAGACTGCCTGAACCCTTTAGTTCTGTCCAAATAATATTGCAACTGCCTGTATACATCTAAAGTGTGCAAAATCTTTTCCCCTTTATTTTGGGGATTTGCATAAAAAGTAGGCAAATGAATAGTTTGGTTTAAAGCCACACTAGAAACCACCTTAGGCATAAAGGAAGGATTAGTACGCAAAGATACCCTATCCTTATGGAAAATCAAGAAAGGCTCAACCGCCATAAGGGCCTGTAATTCAGAAACCCTTCTTGCAGAGGTAATGGCCAACAAAAAGGCAGTCTTCCATGATAAATACTTCAACTCGGCAGTAGCTGCAGGCTCAAAAGGTTGTAGAGTGAGTTTCTCCAACACAAAATTGAGATCCCAAGCAGGAGTAGGAGCTCTACGGGGGGGTCTTATATTCTTTGCCCCTCTAAGAAATTGCTTGAACAAAGGATGAGAAAACAATGGAGGGTCACATTCATAGTGAGCTGAAATTGCTGCAGCATGAACCTTAATAGAAGAGAAGGACAAACCTTTGTCCAGTAACTCAGTAAGATATTGAAGAGCCACACTTAAATTAGGCTCAGAAACATCAAAATCCTTTGCTGCACTCCAAAATAAAAATCTCTTCCATTTATCTGCGTACACTTTCCTTGTACTAGGCCTTCTAGCTTCCAAAATCACATTCAAAACTTGTTGTGGAAGTTAAGACCCTCTATGGTTCAAAACAGAATATGCCAGGCTGTTAGGTGAAGAGAGTGAAGTTTGACATTGAGCAAATGGCCGTCCTCCTGTGACAACAGGTGTGGAATCGAAGGCAAAGGCCATGGAGGCTTCAGTACCAGACTTCTCAGTAATGGGTACCAGTGCTGTCAAAGCCAATCTGGAGCTATTAAAATCATCCTTGGCTTGTCCTGTCTGACCTTTAGAAGTACCTTTGGGAGGAGAGGCAGAGGTGGAAAGGCATACACATGAAGATTGCTCCAATTGAAAGAAAGAGCATCCACTTTCCAAGCTGTGGGATGAAACCTTTTTGTGCAAAACTTTGGCAGCTGATGGTTTAGTGGAGAAGCGAACAGATCTATGTCTGGAGTTCCCCATGACACTGTCATTTCTGAAATACATGAGGATCCAATTTCCACTCGTGGGGATCCATAATTCGTCTGCTCAACACATCTGCTAAGGAGTTCTGTGCTCCTGGCAGAAACCTTGCCTGAAGATTGAGCTGTAAACTGAGAGCAGTCTCCCACAAAATCATTGCTTGCCTGCAAAGAGGATAAGAATGCATTCCCCCTTGCTTGTTGATGTACCACATGACAGTTGTGTTGTCTGTTAGAATCAACACCTGCCCTGGAAGAAGTAAATCCTTGAAAGCTATTAATGCAAACTGGACTGCTAACATCTCCTTCAGGTTGATATGTAGATGTTGTAGTCTGGCAGGCCACTTGTCTTATATCCAATTTCCATTTAGATGAGCTCCCCAAGCTTTGTCTGAGGCATCTGTCGTTAAAATCTGACTCGCCTCTGGCCGGGTCACAGACAGTCCCTTGTTTAGGTGACATTCCTGAGCCCACCACAAAAATTCTTTTTGAATGCAAGGTATTATTTGAATGACAGTGTCCAGATCCTGGCAGTGCTGTGTCCATACATTTTTGAGATACCATTGCAGCTTCCTCATATGCAGTTTGGCATTGGGAAGCACCAGAATACAAGATGCCATGAACCCTAAGGCTTGAAGGACTGTCCTTGCAGTCAGCCCGGACTGATGAGATAGTTGATGGAAGTAAAGGGAAAGACTCCTTTGTTTGTCCGGGGTTAAAAAGGCCATCTGGGATGCTGTATTCAGTCTTACACCCAGAAAGCACATGTCCTGAGAGGGTACTAGACTGGACTTTATTTCGTTCACAGAATACCCCAGGCATCTTAGCACTGCTATCACATATTCCAAATGATGAAGAAGCTCTTCCCTTCCTTGAGCCAGAATCAGGCAGTCGTCCAAATAAGGATAGATCTGTATTCCTTTTAGCCTGAAGAAAGCTATCACTGGAGCCAGAACTTTCGTGAACACTCTGGCTGCAGTAGATAAGCCAAAGGGCAATGCAGAGAACTGATAGTGAGAAGTCCCAGCTCGAAAACGCAGATACTTCCCTGCAACTTAGTCTGATAGGAACATGAAGGTAAGCCTCCTTGAGATCCAAAGTTACCATCCAATGATCTTTGCCCAGCAGAGGTAAAAGCTGTTGTAACGTCAACATTTTGAACTTGGGAATGTCCAGATAAGTGTTGAGGATAGATAAATCCAAAATTGGTCTCCACGTGTTCCCTTCTTTGGTACTAGGAACAGGCGAGAATAAAATCCTAGGCCCACTTCTGGCATAGGGACCGGCTGTATGGCCCCTAGTTGAAGTAACAGAGAAATTTGCTTGTGAGCCTCTATTCTTTGTTGAGAAGGAACGTCTGGCATGCCTCTGAAAGGAGGCAAGGTATGGAAATAAAACCTGTAACCTTGGTGTATGATATCCAATACCCATCTGTCTTGGGTAATTAAACTCCAATTTTCTTTGAAAAGTGCCAACCTTCCTCCCAAAGGTGCTGCCAGACGAGAAGGCTCTGGCAGCTGAAAAGGTAGGTCATTGGGTCTGCTTACGAAAGGACTGACCCCTGCCCTCACCTAAAGACTGTGCAGGAGAACTCCCTGTTCTAGGCCTGAAAGAGCCCTGAGCTCTGCCCCTACCGTCTAGATCTACCCCTAGACTGGGAATCATAAGAAGGATCAGTCCACCCTTTAGCAGGCCAATTTCTACTAAACTTTGGAGGCTGAACCTGCAAAAAATCTTTAACAGTCTGCATAGACTTAGCCTTGTCTTCCATTTTCTTTAAAACTGCCTCAACAGGAGAACCAAACAACACATCAGATTGTAAAGGAGCATCTAAAATCCTTGTTTTAACATGGTCAGATAAATTTTGATCCCTCAGCCAGGCGTGCCTGCGAAGAACTGACCCAGTGGCAGCCACCCTAGACGAGGCCTGAACAGCATCAAAACCACATTGCAAAGAATGCTTACCCACCTGTTCAGAAACATGTACTAAATCTTGTAACTCTTTACAATCAATACCTTCCGCCAGAGCATCAACCTTAGATTTCAACTGTGAAAGGAGATAGTTTTGGTATTTTAACATGTGAAACTGGCAATTCAAAGCCCTCATAGCTAGAGTGGAAGAAGTATAAACTTTCTTTCCCCATCTATCCAAGGCCCTGGCTTCTTTATCTGCAGGAACCGGATTCTTGACAACAGAAGCCTTAACACCTTTAGGCCCCTGGCTAACAGTTTCTGGGTCTGCCCTCGGACTCTTAAAAGATACTTATGAACTTCAGGCACCCTGTAATACCTATCCGGTTTAACAGGAGCAGGAGGCAAAGAATCAGGATTAAGAGAAGCCTCTGTAAAACATCTTCCACTACATCCAAAACAGGAGGTATAGCCAAAGGCCTATGTTGGGGTAAAAAAAAATTCCCTAAGCCTTTTCCTGGAATCAGAGAAGTCCTGACCTTCCCACTTAAAATGCTCCCTCATGGAATGAAGAGTTTCTGAAAAAGAAAAATCCTCAGGAGGAGAAGCAGAAGGAGTAGAATCATCCACATCAGAATCAGAATAAGGAGAGTACTCCTGCAAGTCTTCAGCCGAAGACTCTGAAACATCCGAAGCCTGCTCAAAACTCCCTAGCTCAGGCTCCACCCTAGGTCTCTTATCAGGAGGCAAAGAACCCCTAATCAGAGTAATCAAATCTTCTGCCATTTTAAGCATATGCTTCTTGGGCACAGTTCCAGAAGAACTAGGGGTGACACCAACTGAAGCTAAACCTGGCCTGCCTCTAGGAGAAGCCTTGGAAACAGAAGGAGAGGGCCTAACCACCCTAGGCAGGGAGGGGAGTATAGTAACCTGAGAAGCCCCATCACCCTGGCCTGCCTCCTGAGAGGCCACATCCTGCAATAACAAGGTCTCTCCCTGGGATCCCAAAGAAACCTCCAGTGGAACCACCAGCTCCACCGACACCTCTAAAGAACCGGCGTCCGGTACGGACGGTTCTTCTAGCCTAGGCTTCACTGCTTTGTCCTTGCGCTTCTTCGAAGAAGCGGGCGTCGGAGCATCCGACGGCATTTTATAATTGCACCGCTTTCCAAAGACTAACCTGGCACAATCTAATCTCCTCTTTATAGTGCGCTTATTGAATCTAGCACAAGAGCGACACCCAACAACGTCGTGCTCAGGCCCTAAACAAGGAATACACAAAGTATGATAGTCTCTATGCGGTATCTGTTTCCCACAAGAAATACAATTATTCACTTTTTCTGACATCCGGTAAACCACTGAGGCAAGAAAAAACTAAAATATTCCCCAACGGGGTACTTAGCCAACTTTGACTCAGTCTGAAACTCCGAAAACGAAAAATTTCAGAACGCCAACCGGCACTTGCAATACTGCTTCTGCATCGGACCATGCGGCAAAAAAGACTGAGGATATGACGTCGGTCATGCGCATTTGTACCCCGACGTCCTGATGTCAGTCAAATGCGCCTTGACCGACGTCAGCCTTATACTTTGATATTCGGGCCGACCGAGGACAGCGGACTACCCAAGTGTAAGGACTGCAGCAATGTGAGATGAAGAACATCCATTTGTTATACGAGAGTTCAAAACATCAATTTGTTTTTGTAAACATTCCATTTCATGATTGTTATTGTTCACAATAGCCCTTAAAATATCTAAGCCAAAATTATCAAAGATATGAAGCAGCTCTTTATGAAATTTACTTCCATTAACATTATTAGGATATTTGAACACTCTAAGGCCCTTAGGCACAATACGAAGTTGAAAACATCTGTTTAAGTAAGCATTATCTATGCTACATGACTCGTACCTGTACAGAGCATTATGTAATTTATCAAGTGAATCTCTATAAGTGTCCGTTGACCTTTCAGCATTTGTAGTTGAGGTAGACTTGCAAAAAAGTGGTTTGTCCTTATACTCCTCATAATTTGACTGAATTCAATCAGTGGTTGCAACCACTGATTGAATTCAGTCAAATTATGAGGAGTATTATATTGTCCAGTCGTCACATCAGTAGAAGAGTTTGAGTTGTCCTGTAAAGCCAAAGCCCTTGGCGTTATATTAAAATTCTAGCTGTTAGAGCCCTGCTCTTCCGCATTCGCGCCTGGAGAGCTCGTAGTAGTATGCTGGCGGACAGTGTGCACATTTCTAGTCAAAGCATCCTGGTTACCAGGCAAGCTTACATTAATAAAGAGAGAAACCAGCCCCTGACTAAGAGGGGTAAAGGAGCTC